>NW_023270447.1:36026843-36142287 GCF_011800145.1 Mirounga leonina
TTTTTTTTTTTTTTTTTTTTTTTTTTGGCCTCAAAACTAGGGAAAAATGTGTTCAAGAAAATGCTAGGTTGGGCCATATGAAACTGCCATTTTTAGTCAAAAAAGCTAAATATTGGCAATTCCACACTGTTCAACATATATATGTATGGGGTTTACTTATTTATACCATGGCTCGTGACAGGACAGCTAAATGTCTGAAGAAAACTAGTGAAATGACCTAAGAGCTTAGATGTTGCCATAATGGATGACAGTGGATGGAACATAGCAGGTACTTTTTTTTTTTTCTTAAACTGTAATCAAAAGAAGATTTGTAGACGACCTTCTCCTTCTTCAACACCAGCCTTAACAATAAAGGATATCCCCATAACTATCTCATTTGATCTGAATAACTGACTCTGCTTTTATCTACAATTATTTACAGCTATTTTTATGCAACCTCTTCTGTAATTTGGGATACTCAATTTTTAATTCTTTTTACTACTTAATGTTTTTACTAATTCTAAATCTACCTCTTTGGGGCTTCATAGAAGCCCCATTTTTTATGTACTTAGAATTAGATAAACTAGTCTGTGGTCACCCTTGTCCTACGGTACAATATTGTATATCAGCCAATAACCTTTCTCAGATTCTGATAATCCAGATTCAGAAGTTCAGTTTTTGATTATATGGACAAACATCTAGAAGAGTGGTTTCCAAACCTCTGTAAGTTATGAAACCCTTTTTTCAAATACAATCTTATGTGGAAGCCCAGTAAGTAATATCTTTGAAAGCCGGCCTTCTCTGGTAGATGTGGGGTGAATGGAGCTTCAGTTCCATGTCTCAGAACCTTCCCTTGCAAGGGCCCCCCAAATCCCTGGTTCTTCCACGAAGTGCAGATTAAATAATGACAAACTATTTTACATACCTCTCAAAGTCCCTTTTGAATCTGTGTCATACCTTTCTTACAAGCTTAACAGAATTATCCCTAGTAGTACAAGTGAGAGCTCCTTTGTTAAAGTCCTTTTGGTTTCCAGTATTTTGTGAAATTATGTCCTGAATTTTTTTTTCTATATCTCTCTCTTTTCCTTTCCTAAATGCAGCAACCATTGTCAGAAAAGGCTACAATAATCCTTAGTCGACTTTCTTGGCCTATAGCAAAAACAGCAAAGGACCCATTGGTGTCCGTAGTCATAGCTTCAGTGACTTTTTTCCTACTGGAGAGATGGACTATAGCTTTTATTACATTTTCAAAGGAGTTTAGAACCACTGCTAAAAAAGGTGGATTGATTCTTTCCAATCAATGACCTTTCTCAACACACTCACACACCTAGAGAAAATCTGGGAGCTGTGAAAATCAAATGCACTCGTCAAAGGCAAACATACTTTATTTCAGAGTGAAGTATATATCTGTTATTCGTTAAGGTTATAGCTGAGGAAATACTCAAATTATCAAATACCACAAGAGTATATAAAATCCTCTCAAAATTACAGTGAAGCAAATTTGAGAATGTGAAAGGAGTAGGAAATAGAAGGGTTCTGGTTGCTGAATGGTGGTTGTTACACTCACTGAGTGGTTTACCATGCTACCTTCTGAGCCCAGGCCATTCAAATATTTATCTCATTAAAATGAAAAACGACCTATGTAAAAAGTACCTGCTGTCTGACAGGCACTGTTCTAAATTGTTAACAGACATTAACCCATTTTATTTTATTTACAACAAACTTAATAGGTAGGTACTATTATTGTAACCTTTTGCTTGGGGAAAACCAAAGCACAGAGTGTTTTTAAGTAATTTGCACAGGTTCATACAGTTAGTGGCAGAGCTGGGATTTGAACTCAAAAGTCTTGCAAAACTTCATGCAAAGTCCATGCACCTTGTGTAGGTCATGGCACTTCAGAGACTATCAAAAATAATTTGAAATGTCAGTGTTAAATGACAAGGGTCAGGGCATTGCGGGTCAGTTCTGAATTAGCAAAATGAAAGACTGCACATACAAACACACACACTTTCTGAATTTACTTAGTCAAAGACACAGAAATAATGGAATCAAGGTAGACACACAGAGAAGAAACAGAGCACGTTTCCAAGCTGTTTTCTTGACCTCAAGGTCACTAACAGAAACATGAAGCTGTCAGAGACACCTTTGACAGGTCAAAGTTTGGCAGAGTTTTTACAAGATCTGGAAAAGTTTTATTTTTCTACTTCAAGCTTGCAAAAATATTCAGAAATAACTTACTCTCTTCACTTCTACTTAAGAGAATGTTTATAGGGGCACCTGGGTGGCTCAGTTGGTTAAGTGACTGCCTTCGGCTCAGGTCATGATCCTGGAGTCCCAGGATCGAGTCCCGCGTCGGGCTCCCTGCTCAGCAGGGAGTCTGCTTCTCCCTCTGACCCTCCTCCCTCTCATGCTCGCTCTCTCTCTCTCAATAAATAAATAAAAATCTTTAAAAAAAAAAAAAAGAGAATGTTTATAAAAACTCAGCACTGGGTGTTATAAGAAAACAATGGATCGTGGATCACCACATCAAAAACTAATAGATGTATTGTATGGTGACTAACATAACATAATAAAATTAAACAAACAAAAAAAAACCACCTCGTCTCTTTTAAATTAAGATCTTCAAAGCCGGATCTTCATTCAAATAAATATGAACAAATAACATAAATAAATAAAAAAGGCAGTACCTGAACATCCTTAGTCTCATCTTTGCCTATAGTTCTTCCACATCTTATAAAATCCATATCTGTGTACTGAGAATAATCTAAAAACCTTTTTAAAAAAAACATGCAAAATAAAGCACAATTTAAAAGAACAGAAAGAAACAAATGCTTACTGAGGACAAATCATTTTCAAGGTTCTTTAAATTCTTTTATCTCACTTATTGTTCAGAGTTCTGTGAAACACAATTTATTGTCCTCAATTTACTGATGACAGAACTGAGGCACAAGAGACTTAACCTGTCCAAGAGCTCTCAACTTCAAAGATGCCATCAAGACACATTTTATTGTTAACCTTTCAGTCCACATTCTTTCTCTTGTATACACTGCCATTCTTAGTTATCTACTGCTAAATAAGAAATTAACCCAAGACTTAGCAGCTGAAACCAGTAAGCATTTGCTGTCACAGTTTCTGTGGGTCAGGATAGGAGCAGCTCAGCTGGATAGTTATGGCTCAGGGTCTCTCACCAGGTCGCAGTCAGGTGTCATCTGGTGCTGGTCATCTAAAGGCTTGACTAGGGCTGGAGGATCTGCTTCCAAGGTAGCTCACTCAGATGCCTGGTAAGTTAGTTCTTGTTATAGTCAGAAAGCCTCAGTTAATTGCCTCTTCATAGGGCTGCTTGACTGTCTTCTTGACGTGGTGATTGACTTTTCCCAGAACTAGTAATCCAAGAGAGAGCAAGATAGAAACTGTTTATGACCTAGCCCAGAAGTTATGCTCTGTCATTTCTCTAATATCTTATTGGTTACACAGGGTGACCCTCTTCAATGTGGAAGGGGAAAATGGGGACATGAATATCAAGAGTTAAGAGTTATCAGATACTATTGGGGCGCCTGGGTGGCTTAGTCGTTTGGGCGTCTGCCTTCGGCTCCTGTCATGATCCTGCGGTCCTGGGATCGAGCCCCACATTGGGCTCCCTGTTCAGCGGGAGTCTGCTTCTCCTTCTCCCCAGCCTCTCCCCCTGCGTGTGCTGTCTCTGTCTCTGTCTCTCTCTCTCTCTCTCTCAAAAAAATAGATAAAAATCTTAAAAAAAAAAAAAAGGAATCATCAGATACTATCTTCAAAGATAGGCTTCCATAATGGATGACAATAAAAAAAAAAACTTTTTTTACATTAGAAATATTAGCCATTTGACCTTTAGTTTATTACACTGTTTCGATAAGCATCATGAGAATGACTAAAGTTATATACTTGTTATTAAAATATTATCCTTTGGTGTAAAATGGTTATTTTTTTTTTTAACACTACAGGCTCTTTTAGCCTTCCTGATAGGGACAGTGCTCACAGACTTAATTTTATTCCATATGCATCTTATTTTTGGGAAAATCAGAGTTTAGAGTTCAATTATATAAAAAACCAAAAATATAAACTTTTTTTTTTCTTGATAATAGAAAGAGACTCCTTATATCCAGTGAAGGGCATTTTCAGAATAGGCAAAGTACTACTAAGCAAGTAATATCTTTGATGACATGAAATTAAGTTAATCTATGGCTTGAAAAGAGTGTATTTATTTAGGATTAAGACCAAAAACATAAAATAAATTTTAATGGACTAATGTTTAAGTAAGTATTACAAAAACATGGACTTTGTAACATTTTGTGAAGATGGCACTGCCATCTTGTAATGGTACCTACTTGGTAGGTAGAGCAGTGATCCACAACATTTTTGAAATATATATCCCTATGAGTAAAATTTAAAACTTAGGAAAAACTATCAGTATATGAATACTTATTTGTAAACTGTGTATATGCACTTTTGAACTAATATTTTGCAGACATTAAATGACATATAACAGATAAAATTTAAAAGATGAGATACAATTATAACATAAATGGGCATTCTATTATTTTCTTTTCATTCTATTATTTTCCAACAGATCACTTTATACCCAATTTGGAGTACCTGCCCTCCATTTTGCAGACTCTTATAAAGTATGTTAGTTTAAAATAAGGAATTTTAAGGAATTTTCAAGGGCAATTTTAATGACAGGGAAATTTTACCCTACCTACCAACTTTGTAATTTTATAACACATATAACTCACTGTATACCATCTTACCCATTCCTCACACAATTCTAACTAGATTTTTTAAATTTAATTTTATTGTAGAGCAAGAGAGGGAAAGAGAGAGTACATGCATGAGTAGGGGTAGAGGGGCAGAGGGAGAGGAAGAGAGAGAGAATCTTAAGCAGCCCCCTGCAGGGCTCGATCTCATCACCCTGAGATCATGACCTGAGATGAAATCAAGAGTCAGATGCTTAACTGACTGAGCCACCCAGGTGCCCCATACAATTCTAACTAGATTATACCTAAGGGAAAAAACTCTATCTCATAAAGGTAAAATGACTTGTTGAAGGGAAGTACAGAATGGGAAATAAAATCTAATTCCAAGGCAACCTTGGTAGGTGATGGATATATTTATGGACTTGGTAGTGATGGTTTCACAGGTGTATACTTACCCCAAACTCATTGAGTTGTATATATTATTCCTCAACAAAGTGATTTTTAAAAACAAAAACAAAACCAACCCATAATTTCCTGAGTCTTGTGTCAAGATATCCCTCTTCTAGGTTTTATACAACTTTGATTATTCAGAAGAGACTAGAAATAAGTTAATTCATTCTCTCTCCCTCTCTTTCTCTCTCTTTCTCTTTCTCTACCCATTTTTTCTCTCTTATCTTAAGAGATTAAGCAGTTACATATTTTGACTTAGAAGGGTACTGGAAATAACCAATACCATCCCATGTTAAAAATAATCTTCCTTCCTGACCTGAGATTTTATGTGTTCATTCAACAAATATGCATTGGGCATTTAACTGTGACATAATTGGAAAAGATTGAGAACAAATTAAGTTCGTGCATTGAAGAAACTTCTTTTCTGATGATATTTCACTTTTCTTTTCTTTTTTTTTTTAAAGATTTTATTTATTTATTTGACACAGAGAGAGAGAGAGGGGGGGAGAGCAGGAACACAAGCAGGGGGAGTGGGAGAGGGAGAAACAGGCTTCCCAGCAAGCAGGGAGCCTAATGCGGCGCTCGATCCCAGGACCCTGGGATCATGACCTGAGCCAAAGTCAGACACTTAACGACTGAGCCACCCAGGCGCCCCTCTTTTTTTTTTTTTTTTTTAATAACCTAAGTCTTGTCTGTACAGTTTTGTTACCCCTATGAGGTCTTTATCATCCCAGGCTAGGGAAAAGGTAAAGGTAAATATATGAAATAAGCAAGAACATTTCAACTACTGGGAAATGGAAAACACATGTCCATGTAAGACATACATACAAAATATTATATTTAAAACCTTGGGGCAATCAAAATTGAAAGCGGGCTAGTCCAGTTTGCATTCCCTGATTTGGAGCTTATAGTTTGTCATAAAAATCACCAAAATGAAATAAGGGCCAAGTAAGAAGATCATAAGGGAGCCCTAAATTAAGTCCTTGAAAGTGCACAACAGGGGTCCATTCAACTCAAATCAGAGCATTAACAAATACTTCAGGGAAAAGGTAGCTTTTATGCTTCATACCAATGAACAGTATTTCCAAACATTGCAAGAAGTCAAGAATAATCATAAGCAAGAAAAGAACATGATCAATGTAATGTAAGCATTGTGTGGAGAGGGTTCTTTTTTATGCCTTGAGGTACAGGATGTGAAATCAGGTGTAATAGGAGGTAGGGTTAGAAATGCATGTTAGGGCAAGACTTGGAGCATTTTAAATATCATGATAATCATTTAGACTTGATTCTATAGGTTTTGGGAAGCCACTGAAGGACTTTTCAAGGATAGTAAAAGTATGCATCCCTGTTTTCATAAAATGTTTCTCAGAGCAGTTGGGATGGGAAAGATACAAAATATGGTTTAAACTAGGGTATTAGTTGTGCAATTAAAAAGCAAGAGAGGAGGGGCCCCTGGATGATGCAAGTGGTTAAGCATCCGACTCCTGGTTTCAGTTCAGGTCCTGTTCTCAGGATCGTGAGATCCAGCTGTGTGTCAGGCTCTGAGCACTCAATGCTCAGTCTACTTCAGATTCTCTCTCTCCCTCTGCCCCTCCCACCGTGCAACTCTCTCTCTCTCTCTCAAATAAATAAATAAGTCTTTTTTAAAAAAGCAAGAGAGGGAAAAGTTAGTATTTATATATTTCAGTGATTGATTAGATACAAGGAAAGGACTATTTGAAGATAATTTTAAGTTTTCCAGCTCAGTAATAAGGTGAATGGTGAAGTCATTAACTGAAGCTGGGAACATAGGAAAAGAGATTTGGGGGAGATTGTACTGAGTTTGGTTTAGAACATACTGAAATTAAGGTGTTAATACTGCATACACAGTCCACCAATAGACAGCTGGATTTCAGTTGTATTCTTAAAATTCATAGCAATATTTCCAAAATAAATATCTGATCTCATCACTTTCTACTTAAATCCCTTCAAGGATTCTTGAATGTCCCTAGATGAAAGTCCTAACATCACAGTATGGCATGGGAAGCCTTCATGTTCCTGCCCCTGTTTACCTCTCTGGCTATCTTGTCTTTCTACCATCCCACAATAGGGTTATAACTGCCTAAAATATCTTAGTTCACAAACTGTGACATGGTCTCTATCTTTAAGGGCTTTTCATATGTTGGTCATTTTGCTTATAAACCCCTTCCACACACACACACACCCATCCTGGCTACCTTTGGCTGGCTGCCTTCCATTAGTCCTTTAGTCTCAATTCAGATACCACCTTCTCTCAGTAAACTACCCAGACCCATTTCTGCTTGGAAAGGAGTCTCTCCAGATGTACTCCCATGTGCTTACCTCTATAAAAGCACTTTTTAAATGATACTCAACTTGTTTACTGGTCTTTCTCCTCCTAATCTATAATCTACCTGAGAGTGAGGGCTTTGTCCTGTTCGCCATTGTGTTCCCAGCATCTAACATGGTGTTTGAAATACATTCTGTTGCAAGAATGAGTTGTGGCCTTTTAACCATGATGAAGGAGAACCATTCTCATTTTAATACATTTTCAAATTGAGAAGAAAATATTAGTACAAAATTCATCTGTAGCCTTAGATTGCAGGACACGGTAAACCCAACACCTAATTGCAAAACAGAAGCTGGTTTCTGTCGCTCAGTTCTGACTCTCCAGGATTTCTTTTTGGTGAATATGATCTCTGCAAAATGGTTGTGTTGGTATATTATGGGAGGAAATTTGACATTAAAATGGGCACATTGATATTAGAAAAGCAGTTCAAGCAGAGGGGAAAAATCTAGTCATAGGCCAGGTTGTCAGGGATACAAGACTCACTGCAGTCAGAGGAGGATTGACACCTGCACTATAGCCTTTGTTTACTTGATGTAAAGTTAAAGGCAATATCCTCCCTGTGTGAATCAAATTGTCACAAGTAAGGCAGCCCAAAGGTCTCTAATCTAAAATTATTAATTTCATTAAAATTGATAAAGTAAACAAGACATACATTTTAAATAGCCTAGTAAAGTCTAAAATCATTAAAATGTCCTAATATATTATAATACATTAATTTATTCAAATGTGCAACTAAAGATAGATACCCCTTGGGGCTGAGACATTGATGCATGATATTCTTCAGTCTGTTCCCAGGAATAAATGATATCATGTTGTATTCAAGCCTTAAGTACCAAGCAACACAGTAAACCAGTATGTTGCTATAGCAGCATGTTCACATCAGTTTTCATTTCTCTCTGGTATCTAGCAGTTCTTCCTCCTCCTTCTTTTTACTTTTATTTTTTTTTATTTACCCTGCACATCTGTGAAAAACCTAGATGAAATTGATAATACACATGTAATTGAGACTGAGTTTGGCACATCTTGAAATCATGATGCTATGATCTTTTCAGTCACTCTCGCAGATCTTTCCTTTAAAAATAATTTCCTGTATTTTCAATATTTAATATTTGGCTGCCATCTGAGAGGAAATGTATTTGTTCTGTCAAGAAACAGACCCTATCATTGAACAATAATAACACCTATCATATTTCTAGTGCCTACTGCATTTTTGTGTGTGTGTATAGATACTACATTTTATACATTTAAAAACCATTCTTATGTCAACACTTTGAGATTGGCTTCAGTTTTTCCATTTCCCAGATGAAAAAACTAAGCAATACAAAAATGTGAAAACATAATTCATTCAGTCAGGCATTCAATAACTACTTACCGTACACCTATTAAATACCCAACATTATGCTCCACGCTTAGAATATAATGAATAGCAAAAACTAGGAAGCTTGCCCTGATGGAGTTGCATGCTAATGGGGAATATGGACAGTAATCAAAAGTCATGCAAATTTATGAAAGCTTGTACCTGAAATGGTGTGGTAAAGAGAAGTTTTTGACGTGCTGATGATTTGACCAACTCAGAAAGGACTAACTCCATAACATCACTAGGACTTGAACTTTAGAGACAATTTTGAACTTATTTAAAATTATTGCATTCTTGCCACTCGTCTAGGCTATGTTTTTTTCTGCCATCCTTGACTATATTCCACAGATACATTTTGGAGAGAGATTTACTACAACCCGAATATTTAGTGAACCTAGGGGAAGAAAAACAAACAATAATCAATGCTGAAGGTATGTGTTATCTGGCATGTAGTTTGAGGAGAAAACAGGGCAAGAGACCATTTTCTGCCTCTCATCTTGGGACTGTGAGTAGCCTGAAAGAGTGACTCCATTGGGAGCAAAAGACAGCTGCCGGAAGAGACTGATGGGCATGGGTAAGCCTCACATGGATAGTTAAGAGGCCTCTGGGCCAGGGAATCTGCAAATAGCTGGCTGAAGTGAACCCTACTATTTTTTTACTTTCTATCCCATTAGATTCACCCCACAGGTTGGATCAGGCTTTCCTGGTGCATAGACCACATATTACTTGGTTATTTAGCCCCACTGGTTCTATTCCCTGGCTTGACTTAATTTTCTTAAACCACTCATGACTTCTGCCATGTCTTTCCAAACTTAAATACAGTATCCTGGTTTCTACTTAATGATTTAAATACCAGTTGCTACTTGGGACAATACCCTGAGTCAGAAGTTCTGGATTTGAATGTCAGTTCTACTACTTACCAGATGATAGAAGATAAATTAACTTAATTTTTCTAAACTTCTTTTTTCTTCTCATCTGTAAAATGGGACTAGTAATGTTTACCTCCGAGGGTTGCTATGAAGATTAGTTGACATACATTTGAAAATGCTTAAATGTTTTCTGAATGTCAGTTTCCCACAAACTGCACATCAAACTTTTTTGTACAACATTGAAATTCTTTAATGTTAGATTACTTCAGTCTTAAGTATGTTGAGAACAGCTAATATTTTGCACATACATAAAACACTCCTGCTCACATTACAAAGACTAGAGATACAGCCATGATTCAGAGCCAAATATATGTAAGCTAAAATACTGTCATTGAGAGAGGCATTGAGATGTGTTGTACAAGGACCTATATGCCACCTCAGTGTCATCTTCACATTTTTAAGTGTAGCCAAGGTCCTTAGATAGAAATGTGTCCTATTTGTCTTTTCCCCCCACTTTTGGTTCTTAAATCAGTGCCTTCAGCATGGGAGGTATTTAATCATCATTTGATGACCAAATAAAACTTCATTTCCATTAATACCATATCACTTGTGATGTTTTTACCATCAACCATGACTTTTTCTGAAGCTTTTCTTTTTGAGTTGTATCCTTAGCTCATACCACCTCTTGGAATTGAGAAACCTGCAATCCATTGTTGGAAGTAACATTCCTTTTCTTATATAATTCTTATGATTCACAAACTACCTTCTTTCCCCTATTATCTTCCATCTCTGCTGTGCTACCACCCAAAGATCAGTTAGTAAGAACATAATAATCTTATCCATTTATATAACATGATATATTATTAGCATATTTCCTTTAATTCTAGTCTGATAAAACATCTATTATCATTTGAGAACACCTCTCCCTCTCCTATTTCAAATTAATATTTTAAATGTTGTTGTCTGATACGCTTATGTATGTTTCCTATATTAGCAATGAAGTATTTCAGTGACTATTTGCACTTGAAAGCTTGTTTCTCCAGAATATTTATTGTTATTCCTGACCTGGAAAGGCAGATAGTAAACAGTAGTCCCAAAATGTGTCATGAGGCTCGATTTATAAATAAAATGAATGAGGTCTGGTATAGCTGTTTATTTTTGCAATCTTAACAATCAGTGCCAATGGCTTTGTGGTCAGTTTTGCTGTTGGATGTTGCAGTGGACTCTTCTGTTCATCCTAGTTACTGTCCGAGAGAGGCTATGATTGTAAATTTCATGAACATTTCGTGAGTCCAATATATAAGTATCCTTAGTTATTAGCATGCTTCCTATGTGGTACTTCTTTCTGAATGACACTTGAAAATATAAGAGCCTATTCTAATTCAGAACTAGTTAGTTGGTCAGGCTGTGTTATTTATGAGTTGCCTGCATCATCTACCGGCAGGGCAGATAGCCTGTAATTCACAGATTTATGATGCATTAATGACAGGCAGAAGGAAGAAGAGTGAGAGCAATTGTCCTCAGTATGTGTCTTTGTCCATCTAGGCTGCTATAACAAAATACCACGGATTAGGTAGCTTATAAACAACAGAAAATTATCTCATAGTTCTGGAGGCTAGAAGTCCAAGATCAGGGAGCAAGCATGGTCTGGGGAGGGTTCTCTTCTGGGTCACAGACATCTTATTGTATCTTTACATGACAGAAGAGGCTATGGGAGCTCTCTGGAGCCTCTTATAAGGCACTAATCCCATTCGTCATGCTTTCACATTCATGATTTTTAAGCACCTTCCAAAGGCCCCACCCACCAATACCATCACCTTTGGGGCTTAGGTTTTTGAAATATGAATTTGGGGAGGACACAAACATTCTGATCTGAGTGGTATGGAACAAACCACCATAGGTGGTAGAGGGTAGAGACCAGCAAGGTGAACAGTAATGGAAGGATCTTACAGCCATAGGGTCCACAGAAAGGTAAAAATGCAAAAAATAAAAATGCTCAGGAATTTCTAAACAAGCACCAAATGCTGATCTACTTCTGAGGGAAGGAATACTGTATTTAACCACTAATTCAACAGAATTGTTTTCTCTCTTTTTGGGGGGAGGGACCATAAGAAAATATCTCTTATTCTGTAATTTAAGTCAATACAAGAATGATTCTCTTAGAACTTGAAAGACTTAAGTATTTAGGGAAAGGAGAGAACTCCAAATAAGGTAATATTCTGGATTTAGTTCTCTGGTTTTATTGCAAGGTGTATTGTGAACTATTGCTTGAGTTGTCACTTAAGATTTCACATCACTGATTTAAGGAAGTCTGGTTTCAAACAAGTCTGGGACGGATATGAAAAATCCTGGGCGCCTGGGTGGCTCAGTTGGTTAAGCGTCTGCATTCGGCTCAGGTCATGATCTCAGGGTCCTGGGATCGAATTCCACATCGGGCTCCCTGCTGGATGGGAAGCCCGCTTCTCCCTCTCCCTCTCCCTGCCATTCTGCCTGCTTGTGCTCTTTCTCTCTGTCAAACAAATAAAATCTTAAAAAAAAAAAAAGAAAAATTCAGTGGGGCCAGGGTCCTTCTGTTAATAGGCTGATATGTGCATGTTTGAAAGCTATCAAGAACTTTCTTTAACACAGAATAACAATTTAATTTGTCAAATATATGTTTTTATTGATAAAAAATGATTCTCTTTACAGAAAATATAACTATATCCAGCAATTTTCGAATAAAACTCTTTCATAAAGAAAAAACAATATCATCAATTAAAGAGCTCTTTTTTTTAATTTGTTTTTAGTCAAAGATTGAAATTACATTAGGGACAGACATGATGGGACTTATAAATGTGGTTCAAATTTCTATATCCAGTAACTAAAGGTAGAAGTATTCATCTTAACAGGGTCCCCATTGTGACTAAGATAAACTCAGTTGCAAACACCTGTTTGTCTGATTGATCCTTCTCTTCAGCTTCGACCTTCTGAAGGGCCTCCAAAGATCTTCAAAGACATGTGTTGCCCAGCCAAGTCCCTAATCACCTAAGCATAGGACTCATCTTTGTAGCAATGGCAATTTTCAGAATTGATCTGAATAGCTGAGAAAGCCCCTCGCCCCATGTACCCTCAGGATTCCTGCAGGAAAATCACAGAAGTACACCTCCAGAGATATATACCATCTCAGAAGTCATTCTCCCTTAAGGTCAGCTTTGGAAAGTCTGTCTCAGCCATCTACTGGGTAAAGATAAGTTCTTACAGGGTATTTGAGGAGCCAGCATTTTGAAAACTCCCAACTCTAGAAGAAAGTAAGTTTAGGACTTCTCCAGTAATCTCAGAAAGGTAGCTTCCTTTAAAGGGAAGTACATCCCCCCAAGGAAGATAACTTTTCTTTTTTATTGGCCATCATCACTTGCCAGGCTAGGGGGAGCAGCAGGAATATTTACCCCTGCTGTCCCACGGACGTGCCCCTCTGGTAAGGATGCGCACAGCAGCGCCGGCCAGAGGCCAAGAATGGGTCTACACATACAGAGTGTGGATATGCTGCATGACTTAGCAACACATGGGGCTTTGCCTTTAGACACATTGAAGGGCAGAGAATTAGAAGCCAACTGGAAAGACAGCCTGAAGGAACATAAGCAAATAATGCTGTCAAGTTGCTGACTCTTCTCTCTTGAGATTTTCTCCCCAGAGTCTAGCCAAATGAAGACCCTGACTAATTTTTTCTTCGTTCTTTAGGACCAAAATGAATCTCAGTTTTGGTAGGTGGGACACAATAGGGATTTAGTAGTCCAGGATGTTGCTGAGTCCTCTGGAGAATGTGTCCAAAGTGTAGACATGGGCAGATAGATTTGAGCCATAATGCCAAAGACCTCTGGACAATGAAGCTGTGGATTTTTATGCATAGTGTATACTAATTGGTTAAAAATTAAGTTATAAATGTGATGTAGGAAAATATGCAATAATCAGGATGGTATTTTGGCATAAATGTTGATAGATTTGCAATATGAGACAGGGGAGTAAAAACTGCCATATCCTTGATATTTTATGCCCTATTTTCTTGTGTCAGAGTTGCAGATCATTAGGTTTATTGCTCAAGTTAAAGTTTTTCAATGTTTATTTAACTAAAAGTTTTATTAATCTGATTAAAGTTTGAGTTTTGGGTAAGTCAAATTCAGCTATTACATGAAATATAAGTAATTCCCAGGGTAATCAAGCATGGCTGCTTATCTTAATCTGCATGTAACTACAGTATATTTTATCTAAATTCAGATGCAAGTCACATGCATCTGAATGAAAAGGAGTTCAACCTAAACTCTCAGGGGAATGCCACTTATTAGCATCTTCATGATTAAAGAAATATTTAGTACTAAAACTTGAACATATTAAGAAAGAAAAAATGCCACACCATTTGGGCTATGAGCTTATATAGCCCATATTGTGATCAGCACATCTTTTCATCGTAAACTTTGGGGTTAGTTAGGGAGACGTTATCATCTGGTTGGCATCCTCATTATTTCAGAATTTGTATTTAGAAAGAGAATTTCTTGAGAGGGCTTACCAATCCCTGTGTTGTGGGGATGTCACCCCAACTCTGTTGATCTCAGAACTATTTGCTTTTTTTTTTTTAAGATTTTATGTGTATGAGAGAGAGAGAGAGCAAGAGAGAGAGCACAGCAGGGGAGGGGCAGAGAGAGAGGGAGAAGCAGACTCCCCACTGAATAGAGAGCCCGATGGGCTCAGTCCCAGGACCCTGGGATCATGAACTGAGCCAAAGGCAGATCCTTAACTGACTGAGCCACCCAGGCACCCCAAACTATTTTTTGTACTATTGAGTGCTATGCAGAACTCAAATATAAAATAAAGTGTGTCCATATGGCCTTGCCTTTTGAGGAATTTAAAGCAATTCAATTTATTTGGGTTGAAAAGACCTGTGTGCCTGGAAACAGCTACAGAGAACAATGCAAGAATGTGACTTTGGTTTTAGAAATCCCACAACAATTTAGAGAGAAACATTCAGAGAGAGAGGGAAGGAAGAGTCATTTAAGGAGTATTAGAGTGGGCGAGATAGGACACAAATCAAACCTTAGTGAGGAGGGAAGGATCCAGCTAGCAAGAGATACAAGGAGCATATGACCATTGGATGCAGATCTGGAAAAGAGTGAAGTAGGAGTGGGCATGGCAAGCCCTGAGAACAGAGACACTCTGCCAGTCTATTGGAGAGTGAGACCTCTGCTGGTAAGCCCGGAGAGAGATTGTTGGGTAGTCAGGGTGGAATCAGGGAGAATTGAATTTTATATTGAGGCCCAGAAAGGTTAGAGAACTTTCCCAGCTGCATTCCTAATATGTGGCTAAGATGAGACCACTTGAAATGCTCTTCTCAATGCTAGGCCGCTGTGTTTTTTCTGGGTTTAACAGCAAGTCACCTGTCTGGGCCTTAAGTAGCTGCTGCGAAGTGGTGTTGATCCCAGACTCAGAACCATCTTATCACAGTTGTGGGGTTAACTTTCATGGGGGTTATTCAATAATATCATCTGAAATGGCCTAGACATATCCTAGCCAACTTTTCAGAAACCATCAGTTTGTGTGTTTTTGATAAAATCATTATATTTAATTTGCTTTACTCTTTCTCAACTTAGCAGATGAGACGCCATTGCTGTAGTGTATTTAGTTTTCTAAAATACAAATATTGTATTTCTAAAATACAAATCAGTGTATGAACAGGACATGTGGCAATCTGAATTTAGCTTGTTGTAGAGCACAAATCATCCCATAGTAACAATCTACAGCTGTCAAACAGCTTCTCCTCCCCGACGTCTACTAACGTAAGGAAAATATAACATTATATTATCACATTATATGCTAACGTGAGTGTGGACAAAACTGTCTGTGGGTTGCCATGACAACCCCGATGAAGCTAAAACTAAAGATGGTATTCACGATGCCTGTTTACCTAGAGTTTATTTTGTCTTGTAGGCTCTTCAATGGCCAACAAGGAATCATTATTCAAAACTTCAGCACAAGGTCCATTCTCACTGTTACCAATGTGACCCAAGAGCATTTCGGCAACTATACTTGTGTGGCTGCCAACAAGCTCGGCACAACCAACGCGAGCCTGCCTCTCAACCGTAAGTAACACGGTATTGCCAAAACGCTCCCGGGGGCCCCTTGGCTCCTGACCATCAGCAGAGATAACACCTGAGAATGGCGTATGTTCATTTGAGAACTCAGCCTGATGTGACACATCCCTTACGCAGAGGAGACTTGGCCCCTAAATGGTATGGGTGTTGGAGAATTTTTGAATCCCTATTGAAGTCTACATGTGTTTAGAAAGATATCTTAGAGCTGAGAAAAGGGAAAAATTACCTAAATAATAGGACCCACTGAAAAATGTCTTCTGACTGAAGATGGTTTGGTGGGCTTTTGTTTTTTTTGTTTTGTTTTGTTTTTAAAAATGTGTTACATTAGCCTGAAGCATAGGTTGATTTTGGCTGAATTTACTCTTGGTTGGTTTTCTTTAGACATTCATCTTGGAATAGTGAGAATTTCACATGCCATATGTAAAATGAAAGAGTAAGTAAATGATCATGGACAGAGTATTTTATCCATATAGATGTTTTTACTCAAAACTGTATTTGAAATGCAGCTTAAGGTTTTGCTAAAATAAATACTATATTTCTAATATATCTTGGTTCCTAAGGTCTAGAAATGAAAAAGGAAGAACAAACATGAGGATTAGGTGAAGGGAGTGAAACCTAAGCTGATGTTTTCTCTTACAATTACTCTTAGTGTTTTTTAGGAGCTGAATAAACAACACATTTTCATAACCATAAAATAGTCCTAATTTTGAAGTGGAGTATTTCTCAAAATGTTCAAAGATTAGGCAGTATATACTGTCTTTTCAGTTCCACAAAGTTATCTGAATCATCCTTATCTTTTATAGTTAATATTTTTATAGTAAGCTGACATACATATATTTATGTTATCATCCTGTGATATTAAGCTGTTTCTGAAAAATGCGAATATTGTGTAATTCATTACAGACATGATCACTTCCATTTTGCAGAAGGATGGGATGTATAATACTTCTACTACTTAAAAATATAAGAAGTTTCATGATTTATGAACTTGGAATTACCACAATTAAAGTACTTCTGATGTTAAATAAAATATATTAGTTGTTAATAGAAAATAATCACTTGAAAAGCATTTGCTCTCTATGCACTTTAAAAACAACACATCACTTATTATTCCAGCTTAATATTACTTAATATTTCTTAATACCCCCACTCTGAAAAACACTGCTTGCCATGCAATAGCCATAGTATAATAAACTTGCTTAAGTTTCTTCCATGAGGATGATTTATTTAGTGTAATTATGAATAATATAAACCATTAAAAATATTACAGAGCAGTGTGAATTCCAATTTAATATAAATATTGATACTTCTTTGGTATACTATTAATATTTTAAATGATTTACATATTCAAGAACCTGAAAGAATAAATGAATTAAAAAGACAAAGAAAAATTTAAAGCTTAATAACACATTAACTTTTTGCTGTTTAAATTTCTAAAACACATTCTGACTTTTGAAACTGAAACATTAATGAGTATGACAAATTAAGAACAAATGTCACTTACTTAAGTGTTCGTGGTGCTCTGGCAACCTTAACACAATCATTTGGAAATAATGCACTGATGAAAGGGCTTCTAAGCATGGTGTCTTCAGAATGGACTCTAATCATCTCCCTTTGCCACTGGCTTCCTGGATGTAGAGATGCTACGAAATACTAGCGCAATTTGATTAATTTGTCAACAAAGACATAATATGCAAATCTTATCTGTAATTATGAGCATAGCCCTAGAAGTCTGAAAAATGTCTATATATTCAGAATTCTTGTATGACCTCATTTGAAGCTCTTACTTCACTGAGCATCTCTGTTTGTACAATAATTATCTGTATATGCTTTTCATCTCTCTCCAGTATTTGTTTGTTAAGACTATAGGATCAATACCTGATTCATTATGTTCTCTCTCATATCACCAAGCAGGGTGCTTGCTATTTAATAGGTAATCAATAAATCTTTAGGGAATAAATGAATTTGTTAAACATTGAATAAGTGATTAAATGGCTAATGAATAAATGAATGAACTGGGTTTTAGATGTAAAACATGTATTTGTGATCTCTAGATATGCAAGGCAATAGCAGGAGGATTACAAGTAACACTTATTGTGAGCTTACTGTAGACCAGATATCATTCTAATCTCTTTATATGAATTTGTTCATTTAATTCTGTGATCCAAAGAGGCAAATTCTATAATTTACTTCTTACAAATGAGGAAACTAAGATGAAGAGAGATTAAAAGTATGACCAAAGTCAAATGGTTAATAAGTGACAAAGCAAAACCCTGAATCCCTCAGGTCTTGCTCCAGAGCCCAAGTTTTTAACTCTTACATTTCCCTGCCTCTTACTATGAATGTAAAAGCATCAATGGAGTGAAAGATAAATTGCATCATTTGCAACATATTCTTCCAAAGCTAAACCCTATACATATAACATATTTGTCCTTCTTGTGTTTTTTATCAACTTTTTTAAATAATTTAGGGTGCTATTCTTCAACATATAAAACTTTTTAAAACAAGTGTTTAGATGTAAATAGCATATACCAGATATCAAATTTAAATATATGAAAGATGAATGGGCTCAATGTTTGACTGAAAACTTACACAAAAATGAGACTCAGGGCCATTTAAACACACGCTTTTATGTCATTTTAAATCTCTTTGGATGGTACAGTTATCCAACACAGGCATTGTGAATCTACAAACTGTATTATGGGGAAAGGCAGCTTTCTTGAAGTCCACGTGATGCTAGCTGGAAAGTGCACTATGTCACTTGAGAAGAGCTTCTGTCAGCTCTTCACAAGGTCCATGAATGGGAGAGTCTTCAACCTCTAAATTGATCCAAGACTAGCAGCCAGTCCTAAGCTCATCTCGTATTGGCCTATGACCAGCTGTTAAAAACCTATTGCTGAATATCAGCCCTTCCTATAGTTAAGGGAGTGTGTAAAGCTAGCTTGCCCACTTTCTTGTCCAAGAGAAAAGAAATAGACGCCAAAAAGTCTGCCATTTGTGTACATGGTGATATTTGGAACATGCCATGAATAAGAAAATTTCCATGTTTTCGTTGTTTGTATCCCTGATAGTTCATACACTCAAAGACAGGGTTATCAGAAATGTGAGTTGCTAGTATAGTGTTTATACATAGCAAACACTCAAACTGATTGATAATAGCTTTCTAACAGAGCTTTAGCCATTAGGAATCAGCTCCCCAGCCATAACTACGTAGGATAGATTTTGGACTGATACAGTCTACTCCTGGTTTGTAACAACTTGCATTTCCTAGATCATCAAGAAGACAGAAGGCAAGAAGCTATAATTTAGAGCTTTGCTATAACTAAGACCATCAAAAAAAAAAAAAACAACTATTCAACATTCTTTGGGGTGTGTGTGTGTGTTTCACATAAAATGAGTCAAGCAGGACTTTGTTTGAATCCCAGTTTTACTCCATATCAGTTATGTGCGACTTTATGAGTAAGCAAATGCCAAAGCCTCAGTAAATTCATTGATAAAATGAGGGCAATACCAGCTCCCATCTATAGGATAAAAATTAAATGGGATGATGCATGTAAAGCATTTATTACTCAGCCTGGAACAAAATAAACAATAAATGTTAGCCATTGTTATTATATCATATCCTCTAAGAGCACTCAGTTCACAAAGCAATATATAGATGGCTGACCTTATTTGTTGACCCAGTGCCCAACACTTTACTACGGGTTTAGATGGTAAACTGTCCCTGGCAAGCCAGGGGGAAGGCAGGCGAATCTGAAATAATGTCCCAACTCTAGCTCATAACTTAACCTCATCCTTGGTCAGCACAGGAAGCAGGCTTTGTGGTACTAATTCCAGATTAAATATGATGTTTGCCACATAGAAGTTCAGACATCTAGGAGATTCAAAGAGTGAAGGCAAAACTAAAATAATTATTCTATTTTCAGTCTCGAATAATTTATTCAATACCAACCTTCATTCATCATAGAAACATTGACTGCCTCCAGTGTACAAAGCACCATACTCAATGTTGAAAAGAAAAGAATTAATTGATCTGGAAACCGATCCTCAGAGAGTTCTCAGATGAATGCAAGGAGAGAGAGAAGACCCAGAGAACTGTAATGCAGTACAGGAACAATAGCATCCTAAGGCAGAGAAGAGGCTCTTAGTCTGGTCTTGAGGGCTAGGAAAGGACTGTCACCCAGAGTAGGTAATATCACCATGAGAATTATAACTAAGGTACAACTCGAAATACCATTTTAGCCACCACTGTGTCATTTTCAAAGGCAGAAGTTTGCAGAGTTCATTCAAGAACAATCATGAGCACAGTGTGCAATGGCACAAATGAGAGAACGACCAACCCAGTCCCAGTGACAGGGGGTAAGCTGTAGAGATGACTCTTGAACAAAGTACATGACAGGACTGAGCCTGGGTATGAAATGATAAAGGGGTTGGGAGTGGGAATACTCTGATATGAAGCAGCTACTGTAAAGACATGGCAGTATGAAACAATCTGATACATTTGAAGACATGGTAGTATCTTCATGTGGTGAGAATAAAAGGTGGGAGAAGAGACTACTGAGAGATGACTGGACAAATTGGTAGAATTAACACAGGAAGGGCCGCAAATGAGCTTGGACTTTATCCTTCTGGTTCTGGAGAGCCATTGAAGGGTTTTTAATAAAGGAAGGATACGAACAGATTTTCTTTCTGAAAGACATTCTTAGGTAATGTGAGGGCTCAACCCAGGTATTAGACTGACAAGGAGATAATTGCAAAAAAAGAGGGGCAGAGGTGAGAGAGGAGAGAGAAATCAGGAGAGAGGAGTTAATGACCAAATGTGGAGAGAATAAGAAAGGAACTGTAGGAATCCAGGTAACTCCCAACATTTAGTTGGGTAAGATTAACCAGGATAGAACATGAGAAGAGGATTAGCATTTTCAGATGTGGGGAGAAGGCAGAGATTGAAAGAAGAAAAGTGACTTTAATTTTAGAGATTTAAAGAAGAAAAGTGCCTCAATTAGAGGCAATGTTCAGTAGGTAGCTGGATGTAAAGTCCAGAATGGAGATGCGATTTCGAAGTTATCAGAATGGAAGTGGTCATTTCAGTCATGTATAGCAAAAAGCTGAGCAAGGACCAAAATCCAAGTAAAATCAGCAGTGAGCAGAAGAGTTGAAACACCCTGTAGAGGCTCGTGGATTCAGTGTGGACAGAGATGCCAGAGGAAGATCAGTGTCATATAAGGCACAGGAGGAGACTCCTTCAAGAAGAGGGTTGGTCAGCAGTGTTCAATGCTACAGCAGATCAGAAAAGTCTGAAAATCAACCACTGAGATGAAGAACACAGGCTGATGATCTGCCTTGACACTTTAGTCGCTGGTCTGAATTGGGCTTGCTTTATGATTAATAGGTCCAATGGCCGTGTCTACATCAACCACTCCCTGACCGGCAATGTCAAAGATGCAGGACATCAGTCTTTGGTGATGCTTCTTGTTTTTCTGCAAGCCTCCCTCATTCTCCATTTGCTAGCCTCTTTTCTCACATTTTTCTTCAGTCCCAGAGAAACAAGAAAGGACTGATTTAAAATGAAGTCACCTTAAACCCCTTTGCCTTCCACGGCCTGTAGGCTTTCGACTATAATAGTAAGAGGACTATAATTCTAAGCAGGGATGTTAGTAACTTCATCAATAGAATTACTTTACGTAAAGAATATATAATTTCTCAAGTTAGGGGAAAGCAAAATTTATGTTAGGAAAACTACAGGAAACCTAGTATACAATGAATCCCTCACCTTCTAAATTATCTGTCCAGAAATTTCTGAAATATAACCTGCAATGAAAACATCTGTGTGTGTGTGTGTGTGTGTGTGTGAAAGAGAGAGAGAGAGAGTATCTGTAGATCAGTGTAGACCAGCCTCAAGGAGCAAGTGCTTTAACAAAATTAATAATAGATGACAGCATGCCAACTATTCATAGCAAAATTCCTTATTAAGTAAAAAATTTGGGATTCAGAATTATTTGGGATTTTATATTATTTTTCAGTTGTGTTTTTTGTTTCCTGAACATGAGCAACTGAAAGAGATGATTCCTTTAAGTCTTCCCATTAAAGAACGTGAACTGAATGATCCCATCCTGCCATCTATGGGTCCAATTCATCAAATTTACACCATTATTTGGTTGTAATTTAGTAACCAATAGAAGTCATTTCTATAGGTAAAATATGTTGTATATGTTTTGCTTCCCACCTTCTTAAAAAAAACAGATATTCATTATAAGACACAAAGAACCACAATCTAAAGGGAAGTAAGGAAAGAGAATTAGTTAAGAAGGAAAAAATCTTAGCCACATAAACAAAGTGCTTAAAATTCATATAACTTTGGTTTAACACACCTTTCTCGGGGACCTAATATATGAAAATATTTGGGACAAGTCAAGCTTTAATATTAATAGCCTTTGCATACAGGCCTACACAGATATGAATACTGCTCCAGTGTGTGGGTGCCGAATTCCTCTTTTATGTGTTTCCAAAAGTGGGGAGTGTCAAATCTATTGCTAGAATATAGGTCCTAATGATGTGATAAGGACTTCTCTCCTTTTCTTGTGTGTGTGTGCGTGCGTGCGTGCACACACACGTGCACACACATGCATTTATTCACATAACAAAGCGTTTGCCTCAGAAATATTACACATAAAATATTCAAAGGACTCACCAAAACGTTGTCTTTTCCCTGCCTTAGCAACCCTGTGGAGACAATAATGAAGTTCCAATTTCAAATGTTTTATACAATCAGTGCTATTTAAGTTTCTGGAAAATCTCCTTTCATGTTAGAGGATATTTCTTCCCAGTCTGTTTAATTTGATGGACACCTTCTTTTTGAGATTAAAAAAAAAGAGTCAGTAGCTGGTATCCAAAAGGAAAATGGAAGAAGCTATTGGAGAAAGTAAGAATGTGGCTGGCATAACAGTTTTTCCTTGTTTAGATCCGACTGAGGCAGGCAAACGTTATTTTTTGACTGATTTGTTGCATATGGAGCCAGCTGTGCCCTTGCAAGTAATATTTCAGCTCTCTGCTTGCTACAAATGTCCCCACATGCCAGTAAGCAACTGTATGGGCTCTCTGTTACTTTTGTGTATTATAATGAACCCTGATTCCATGTGAAAGGTGATACCACAAATTTGAATGATTCATATTTTAGATTGAAATTGATCTCCCCTCCTGGAGCTTAAAAGAGATAGGAATTTCATTTTGGTTGAAAGAGACAGTAATAAATTTAGACTTGGTGATTATTGAAGACTGTGTGCTACGTGAGCCAACTAGCTTTATCCTCACAGCTTTAAGATGTTAATGGAAAGCCCTGCCTGGATGTTCTAGTAATAAATATTTGACAAAAATTAGGTTTGCAGTTGTAGGTAGACTTTGATATAGCTACATCAACCTACTGAATGGCACTCTGCTAAACTGAAATACACACATACATAATCGTCATACACATCATGGAAGTATACAAATTTGCTGAAATGCAGTATGAGGGAAGCAAAAGACTTTTTCCTCCCTGACCTTATTCCTAGAAGCTTTGTGTGTTCTCAAGAAGCTAGACACAATATAGTCATTCAGGGCCATACATGAGAGATGATACCCAAAAGGTTGAAGTAGTCAAAATAACTGTTGGAACCTAAGGTGCTCCAGCTCACCAAATCCCCACTAGTAAGAGCTGAATAGAAAGGCTAACAGTGCTTTAGTTAGCCATGTCAAATGACAGAACTTTAAAGCTAGAGTAGTCTCAGATGTTACCTACTTTCTCGCCAACTTTTTAAAGCAGTGGATTCCTTTCTTTCCCCCAAATAAAACTTGATGCAAGACCTTAATATGTAACAAAGATAAAATTGGAGTTCATTTGGTTGATTTGGAGGTAAATGTGGAAAATTCTGTCTTTTGCCTCCATATCACACTGCCCAGTGACCCTGAGGCCCATCAAAAAGCCGCAGAGTTGCACAAGATTAGGCTTGAAAACTTTCAGTCTCGACCAGTTCTTTCACTCTATAGGTGAGGGAACTCAAAGTTGTATATTTTCACAGCAGATCTAAAGCTAGAACTGGCTTAGTTTTTCCTACGCTTGTTCCAATGCTCTTTCCACTACACACGCCAACCACCGAAAGCTTTGGAAGCAAACAGATCTGAGTCGAAGCCGTAGTCTCCCATTTGGGATGTTGGGCAGTTCTTGCAATCCCAATCTTTAAACTTCAGTTGTCTCATCTATAAAATAGGGGAAATAACTTATTTTTATCCTGTTGTGGTGAAGATCAAATGATATAGGATATGTAAAATAGCTAATACAGTGCCTCATTAAATGTCAGTTTCCTTTTCTTTCCTCTCCGGTACGGATGATCCAAACATTGAAGCTCAGTCTCTGTAACCCCAGTAACTGTGTAACTTTATCTCACTGGATATTCAAGAACAGCGCTGGTTCTTTAATTCATTTATTCATGTACTTATGTATATCGCTATGATACTGTCTCTTTTATTAGAATTATTAATTAAATCAGCCATGCACATAGGCATTCACTTGTAATGATGAAAAAAAAAGTGGTCAGGCTGATAAAGAGGGTTGTACAAGATTAATTACTCTACTGATGTGTTTCTCTCAGGTTAAGAGGCAATTTGACAGCTGCATCCTCAAGCTCGTGGAGCTACACATACATCCCCATGGTTGACAAAGGGTCAGTAAATGCCAAAGGGAGAATGCAGCTTTGGTATTTGCAGTTGTCATTGATCAGCCTTGAAATGTAGCAGGTTTGTGGGAATTAGGTACCAAAAAGATACTGAAAAATCAAAAGGAGTTTCAAAATTAACCATAAAATAGTATTAGGGGTCCTAGCCTAAGAGACAAGCAATTTAGGTTCTTGCCTTTACTTGGACAAGTCCTTAAGTAAAGCACTTAACTCTCTGGCCTCAGTTTCCTCGTCTATAAAATGAAGAGGATAAAATAAATAACCAAATTCTCTTTCAGCTATAGTGCTTTAAGAGTCTAAAAAAAATCTATATACATTTAAAAGAAGTAGTATTTATGTATTGGTTGTTATTAAAACCAGCTATACCTACTCCTTAACAAAGTAGAAAGGCTGCCAATATTTTCCCCTTCTGTACATTTTTGTCATTGAACACGAAATTATTTTTTATTGACAAAAAAAAGTATTTTAATGTGTTTTGCTCTGTGGTGAGTCTCCATAAAGTTTAGCTCAATAGCACTGCTGGTCTAATCATTTTGTCATCTCTACAAAGAATTTTACTCTCCAGGGAAATTTCCTTTTATGTTCACAGTTCCAATTCTGTCAGCCAATAACCTATGAAAAGGCACTAGAATAGATCTCCTTGCTTGCTATTCCACAAAACTCTGACCCTTATAACAAATTAGGCCAAAATGTGACCTTGCATATATGGGAGTCGTGGCTATTAAGATTTTGTAAAAATGAAAACATGCCAACATTTCCAGCTTGAAGAAAAGGTATTACCCGCCTCTACTTTCAGTAGTGCCTTACCCAGTCTTTTCCCTGGCAAAGCATATGGGAGGTCCTGTGAGCGAGTCCCCTCCCAGTGATCTCTAAGTAAGTCTCTTAGAGATTACTTACCCAGCAGGCATTATTTTTGCCGTAGCAGTGACTGGATCCAATAGTTTGAGCATGTGACAAGGTAGCAGTCTGAGCTACTCCCCCACCCCCACTTCGGTGCTGTGTTTCTTTTTCTAAAAAATATAAGTGTGGCCACTCATAGACGATTGGAGATATAAGTGAAGAAAATGATTATTATGAAGTGCTGAGTGCCATTATTATTAAACTTCCCATTTCTCCTCAGGCAACATGAAGCGTAATTAATAGAGCACATCACCAAAAGAAAAAGTAAAGTGAAATTGGATTTTTTTTTCAGTTTTGATGTTCCAAATAAAGGAAAAAAGAGGAAAAATTAACTGTGAAAGCAATGATATTTCAATGGGCCACACTTTCTCTAAAGCACTGTAAATTCTGTTTTAGTAGCCATAAAACTGCTGGGGAAGAGAGCCGAAATGGCACGTCCTCATCGAATGTGTCTATTCAGCATGGACTGGATTTCCTTACTTATAAATATAATTCAGTTGATATTTCTCTCCAGAGACACAAATTAGATATCTGCCCAGTATATACTTAAGTAAGATTTGAATAAATCAAGCAAGACTTGCTTGCATAGAAATGTTACTTCACCTATGGCATGGCCAGAAATTTTTAGTAAGTTGGATTTTTCCAATTTTATCTTTTTTTTTTAAGATTTTATTTATTCATTTGAGACTCGGAGATACAGAAAGAGAGAGAGAGCATGAGCAGGGAGAGAGGCGGAGGGAGAGGGAGAGGCAGGGAGAGGGAGAAGCAAGCTCCCCGCTGAGCCAGGAGCCTGATGCAGGACTTGATCCCAGGACCCCGGGATCATGACCTGAGCTGAAGGCAGACAGACGCTTAACCATCTGAGCCACCCAGGCGCCCTTATCTTTTTTTTTTTTTTTTTTTTTTTTTTTTTTACCAGCTTTCTCTTTCAATGATTTTAAAGTAAAGAAGTAGCTCTAAAATGTGGTATTAGATAGTTGCATGCTCTTCAGTTTCCTTTCTTTGATTTTTTTTAAATCAATCCAATTAGTGCATATGTGGAGCAACCTAATTAGTGAGGCAGATCATAATTCTTGTCAAAAAAACTATTAGAGGGGAGCCTGGGTGGCTCAGTCGTTAAGCGTCTGCCTTCGGCTCTGGTCATGGTCCCAGGGTCCTGGGATCGAGCCCCACATTGGGCTCCCTGCTCAGCGGGAAGCCTGCTTCTCCCTCTCCCACTCCCCCTGTTTGTGTTCCTTCTCTCACTTTGTCTCTCTCTGTCAAACAAATAAAATCTTTAAAAAAAACAAAAACAAAAAAAAACTATTAGAGTCACCGCTCAGTCCACTTAGAAGGAATCACAAGTTTTCTAAAATACTTCATAAGACAAGATTTGGCAACGTATTTTTCTAAAACTGTCAGGATTATAGTCCATGTTTTAAGAATTAGTGGTCATACCTGTAGGAAAATTCTTATTTTCTCAAAAAATAATAATTTCTTGAGAGCACTGTAGTTTATGTTATAATGATGTGCTTACCCTAATGTAGATAATATTTACAATCAAACTATTTAACTAGGGAAACACATTTTTAGGAAGACTTGCATAGCTATGAATGCACAACCCTGTAGTCTTGACTCTGCTGGAAAAAGATAAATGGAAAGTGTTTCTCTCAAGCTAGCATATTGCTGTTGGAGTCCATATCTGACATCCTTGCTTACACCCATTTTGAACCACCTCTATCTCTCCAACATCCCTCCTGCCAGCAACACCTGAAAGAATGGGTCTCATATGCCAAAATACTCTTAGACTGCCACACATCACCATCATCATAATCTTCTGTCTGTTATTTACTTTTTTTTCTTTGTTAGCTTATTCTCTGATCCTTTCTCCTTCTTCCTCTTGTTTTTATATATTTTGAAAAGATAAAAGACATTATTACTCACATATTATTATACATTCACATGCCTTCTGGATCATGCCCTCTTTTTTTTTTTTTTTTTCTTTTTCTTGCTCTCATTTTTCCTCAACTGCAGGACTTAATCATCACCAAAACAGATAAGTAGATGCTTCTCTAACCAGGAATAGAGATTTGGGATAGAACTGAACAGCCTCAGAATAGGCAGCTCAAAAATTGCTTTTGAAAGCTTCATCACCGAAAATGTAATCAAACTTAGCTTACCCAAAATTGATTTAAGTTGCAGCCTAAGGGCCAACCTCAGACCACGGCAGCGTTCACACTTGCATCGATTCTGCCCACAATCGAATTACTCAGCAATTCTGTGCACTTTCAGCTCTAGCCCCGGAGTGCAAATGGCCAATTTGGGAAGCAACCTGGTTGTGCCTGAAATTCGCAGGAAGGTTTTCTCATACATTACTGGGAAAAAGCAGGCTTACTTTTTAAAAAATAGTCTCAGTCACAGAATTGGCTGCCCAAAGCATCTTTTGTTTGTTTGTTTTTTTATGTTTGTTTTGATGTGAGAAAACTGCTTCTCCCAGAGAATCTCTTCCGACTGAAAAGATGAGTTCGAATCTTAAGATACGTGTACTAAAATTTAGAGAAAATGAAAATTAATGATGAAAAAGTAAGGCAGTATAGTATTCTACTATTAGATAAAGGGAAAGGTCATATACACATTGTATTTTATAGTTCTAGATGCAGCAGTTAAAGAAAAAAGCAAAACATGTTTACTGTGATGTAAGAAAAGAACCTTCTACAAGTATCCATAGAATTGTATTCTATGACAACACATCCCACCCTTCCTTGCCAAAATATTTTATAGGATTAGCACAAAAAAATTATAAATACTTTTCTAGGACATAGCAGGCTTTTGTTATGCATTTTTATTTTTCATATTTACCACCTTGTACTGTAAATTAATTGTATATCATCTATCCTCCTCACAAAACTCCTTTGTTTTTCTACATAAACCTTCCTATCTTTATGTATTTATTTTCCATATTTGTAATTATAGTATAGATTGAATTTTATACCTTGCAAAAACTTCCCCATATCTATTCAATCTTACTTAATAAAAATTTTATGGCTTTGCTATTATATGGTGGTGCATAGGTAGAAATGTAACTGAAACAAAGGATGTGTATCACAAAATTTACAAATAATAATAAAATGTGCTATACACTTTATTGTAAATTCCATACAGCTAATTCCCTCTCATAGAATCCTTTTATTGATTTTTGCCAAAATCATGTATCTGTAGCCAACTATGGCTGCAATTCAATCATGATTTGGTAAGTGGAGTTGTATCCCAACTATGAGTATTATTCTGATATGAATGTCTGTTGCTATTTTTATTTATGATAATGAGTAAGATGAAAGTAACCTCTTTGCTGAAACAAATAACAGTTTTAGATCCTGAGAGAAAATTCTCTCAATTTTTTGTTCTACTTATGATGTAATGGCTACATACAATATACTTTTATGTTTAATTTCCAATAACATTTTCACCATCATTTTCTTAAATGTAACCGTCAACAACAATAACAAAAAAATCAACCCCTAATTTGGAGCATTTCCCCATTTCCCTGGTGCAAATATCCCCATCATGCAGATTTCAAGCTACCAAATGATGTCACTGAATGCAAAGTTGGACAAGTGTGTACAGTTATCACACCATGATACAATATTTCCACAATACCGATATAATGTAAAACACCTGAGGACCATAGATAATAGTAAAAATATCATAAAAACATTTTGAAATAATGAGATTTGAGTAGTTATGACATATTTTTAATATAATTTATTTAATTGTAAGCTTATATAACCTAATTTTAAACAAAAGCAATGTTTAGCAAACTGCTCACATTCCTTCAGGTTAAACAGTTGGCTCTCATGACCTGATACAAGCCAGTTTCAACATGCCTCTTTTTACGCAAGTGAATATAAAGGAAAACTTGGCTTCCCCATACACAACCTGCAGGGTTCTAGGCAAACTACATAACCTCTCTTATCTTCAATGTACTCATTTAAATGGAGTTAATCATACTTGGCTCACATGGAGGTGGGACGATCTTATACGTTAAACAAGATACATGTTTATATACACTTGGTGTGTGGTAGGGATTCATCCATTAGTTGTCTTTCCTTTACCTCTTATATAACTCCAATCCCCCTCGTTATATCTCTAATTTCCTTTACTGTGAGGTAGGGATAATTTGATAGAGTATCTCCAAATCACTATAATGACCCCTTACAGAGTTGTGATTTTTTCTGTCTCTGCGATAAGCTCATGCATACCCAAGTGCCCACATCTACATGAAGCATTTCCTGTTTACATTTGCTGCAACACAAAATATTTCCCTCTTAGAATTGAGTCTATTACTATGCCTCATTCCTGCTTTACACTAGTTCTTTTTATTTTATTTTATTTTATTATGTTGTTAGTCACCATTCATTACATCATTAGTTTTTGATGTAGTGTTCCATGATTCATTGTTTGCGTATAATACCCAGTGCTCCATTCAATACGTGCCCCCCTTAATACCCATCACCAGGCTAACCCATCTCCCTACCCCTCCCCTCTAGAACCCTCAGTTTGTTTCTCAGAGCCCACAGTCTCTCATGGTTTGTCTCCCCCTCCGATTTTCCTCCCTTCATTTTTCCCTTTCTACTATCTTCCTTTTTTTTTTTTTTTAACATATAATGTATTATTTGTTTCAGAGGTACAGGTCTGTGATTCAACAGTCTTACACAATTTAGCACATACCCTCCCCAACATCTATCACCCAGCCACCCCATCCCTCCCACCCCCCACCACTCCAGCAACCCTCAGTTTGTTTCCTGAGATTAAGAATTCCTCACACTAGTTCTTAAGCAACATTTTAGACCAAAGTTGTGAAGCCTCAGGGGAAGCTTATCTTGTAATGTTTGAATTCTATGAAGCCAAAAAGAAAAATACATTACCTGCTCATAAAACATTTTCGGTGTGTCATATTAACATCACAACAGATTTCAGGCTCAGCGCTGTCTCTCCTAGAACCTGGCTAGAGTCAGGGGAAGAGGAATACATATTTTGAGTTGCTTTGAATTAGGTGGAATCTGTTTCCTTTTACCCTCCAAAAATATCTTCAAGTGTTTTGTTTCCTTATTATTCTTACCTGCTTAAAGCAAGAAAATTATAATTTGTAGACTGCATACTTCGGGACGTGAAATTAAACAGTAATGTTATCATTTTAAAACTTCGGTATCCGCTTATTCAATTTTTTGACTATCTAAATGCCTAGTCTCGTGCTATGTTGGGAATACAAAGGTGAGCTGATAAGACTTGGCTCCTAACCTTTTAAAGACTACTATTTTTGATGGGAAGTTTGGAGACAGAAGCAGTTACCACAAAATGTGGTAAATTCCTAGAGGTGAGAGACAGAATGCCAAATATGAATGAATAAAAGAAATTTCATATGGCTGGAGCACAGAAGACAATGAAGGGAAAAGTGAGCAGACACAAGAAGGAAAGAAAAGACAGATACTAGCTTGTAAATAGCCTCATAAGTATATCCTACCTTCTTTTAATGTGTTATACAAATGTCATCAGCCAAAAACATTTTTTTCATATACCATTGATAGCTTTGAAAATGTGAGTGACAGAAGAACCAAATACTTATTACTGAAATATTGTGATACTTTGGTTCTTAAGATGTTTCACCATACATGTGAAACAACCCCAGTTACCAAGATAAAGACTACTTTTGGCCTGAGCTTTAATTTCTCTGCGGTGTTTAGCAGTCCTCAGACACATATACTTATTTGTCATTTCCTCATATATTTCTAGAAAATCATATATACTTATGTCAACTTTCATTTAAAGGAAGAGCAGTTACTTCACTCTCCTGACCTATTTTGCTGATCAAATAGTAAAATAATTAGTACTGAACTATTTAATGAGATGTTTAACCTTTTTCTAATATAGTGTTCCCTAACTTTTTTCTAGGACACTGTTAATCTATTCACTTATACATACTATAATTGTTTGGTCTAATCTTTTTTTCCTTCAAATTACATAGGATGTTGCAAGAAGCTCTCCAAAGAAACTTTGTAGCAAAATCTATCATCTCTGGCTACTGTAATAAAGTTAAATACTCTTGCCCTTGAATGAACCCATGAAGAACTTTCCTATGTATTTTTTTTTTTTAGATTTTTTATTTTATTATTTATTTGAGACAGAGAGAATGAGGGACAGAGAGCATGAGAGGGAGGAGGGTCAGAGGGAGAAGCAGACTCCCTGCCGAGCAGGGAGCCCGATGCGGGACTTGATCCCGGGACTCCAGGACCATGACCTGAGCCGAAAGCAGTCGCTTAACCAACTGAGCCACCCAGGCACCCAAGAACTTTCCTATGTAGACTTATAACACATTATCTCCTGATTAGAAAATCACCTGATTAGTAAGGTCACAATGACAGTTGATAGCTAAACATTAAAAATTATTTTCATGTCCTGGAAAATAGCCCATTAGTTACCGTCTATTATATGCAATGAAATATCCAGCATAGTATGTACTTTCCCCAGTCCCAGACCAAGGAAGAGTTAAGCTCTGCAGAAGAATTGCCTTTGTTTTTCTCTGTGTTTTGTTTTGTTTTGCTTTAGTTTTTAATAACCGATATCTCCAGTCCCATCTTTCAATTGGTTTTGATAGGAATTGGGTGAGAGAGCTAAGATGGCTTAGCACAAGCCCAGCTGCACTGTTAATCAGCAAGTCAATAAAAATGCCAGTGTACTCCACCCTCTACTAACAGCTGGAGGGTAAAGATGAGAGGATAGAGAAGTATGAGGAGAAAAGTATAGCAGCCTCTGTTTGGTACAGCTGGTATGAGATCGGACTTAGTATCTAGGTTCAATTAGAGAATGAGGAAAGGCAAAATGTAATGCAGTGCTCTATCTAGATAAGATAATTATGGCTTTGGGAGTTCAGAAACAGGGAGTATCAAGGCACTGGGAAAAAAAAAATAACTCCAAGCCAGTATTCTGCTGATGGGGATTCAGAATCATTATCTTCAAATACAAAGACAACATTATTATCTTTTGTGATTTACAATTGTTGAATTCAATGTGAGATAGGCCTAACTCTTAAAAGTTCTGAAAAATACTGTGTTCTGTTGCTGTTGTTATTGTCATTGTTTATGGAAGAAAGTGCAGCAAAGTGACAAGCTTACACAGAGGACAATTTCAGACTGGAAATGGTGCCAATAGATGGAAAACAGAAAAAAAATCTGGAATCTATTATAGTGATTGGAAATGATTCTTTTAACTATGCATGTGAGTGTGTGTGTGAGTGTATCTGTGTGTAAGGCTAAATTAAAAATCACCTAACATTGATTTTAGTTCTTCATGACCATCATGTGTACCGTTGATAACTTATACGTTCTAAAAGACCACCAGATGCATAGTCATTGAAGTACTTGTTTATACTTGTCATTTCAGAGGAGTTTGGTTGTTCCCCCAGCATTGTTGGTAGCTTATTGGTGGTGGCCACCATGTTGTAGGCTTCTTCAGAGGTGAACCTTTAAAGCTATAAAATTCTAACATTTGTTATTTAACATGACCTTTGAAAAATGTCTAGGGCGCCTGGGTGGCTCAGTTGGTTAAGCGACTGCCTTCGGCTCAGGTCATGATCCTGGAGTCCCGGGATCGAGTCCCGCATCGGGCTCCTTGCTCGGCGGGGAGCCTGCTTCTCCCTCTGACCCTCCCCCCTCTCATGTGCTCTCTGTCTCTCTCATTCTCTCTGTCTCAAATAAATAAATAAAATCTTTAAAAAAAAAAAAAAAAGAAAAAGAAAAATGTCTAAAACAAAGGTCTAGAAACAAAAGCAAATTATTTTATCTATATTCTACTTTACCATTAAAATTCTGTTGAACCAAAGTGCTGAGAGACCTTCCACAAAGAAGGGCTGTATTCCAAAAATAATTTATCGATGCTTATTCATTAATATTAAAATCCTGTGAGACTTGACCACAAAATTTTAAAATCTGTGAATAACTTTCTAGGTAAGTTTTTAAAGCATCTGTGTTAGGATTAGGAACAATTGCAAGTGACAAAACCCAGAAGAGACTTAAACAAAATACTTTATTTCTCTCTCACATGGAAGTCCAGGGCTAGAATGGCATCGTAATATTAAGGACACAGCCTCCTTGCATGATTTTGTTCCACTTTGTACCATCCATTCCCAAGTTAGTTATGGTCCCAAGTATCCCATCTAGTTCAAAGCATAATGTTAGTACTTCAGGCGGTGGGAAGAAGAATAGAGGGGTAGAGATCTTACTCCTTTCTTTTATAAATACTCCCCCAAATCTATACACACTACTTACACTTTTTTTCATGTAAAACAGTGTTTTTATTGTTTTTAAATTAAAACGTATATATTTAAGGTGCACAACATGATGATTTGATATATGTATATATCAAAGATATATATATATCACTATATATATAGTTAAATAATTACTACAGTCAAGGTAATTACCATATCTTATTACCACGTAGTTACCACTTTTTGTGTGTGTGATGAGAGCACCTGATATCTAGTGTCTACTCTCATAGAGCAAATTTCCAGTATTTAACACATTATTATTAAGGACAGTCATCATGCTGTACATTAGATCTCTAGACATTCTTCCTGCATAATTGTAACTTTGTATCCTTTGATCAACATCTCCTCCCTGTTTCCCTTACCTCTCTGCTCCTGGAAACCGCTGTTCTACTCTTTGCTTCTATGTATTTGACTTTTTAAAATTCCGCATGTGAAATCATACCTTTTTTTTTTCTTTCTGTCTAGTTTATTTCACTTAGCATAATATTCTTTGTTAGTGACAACTGAATTCTCTGCCAAAACTGTACTTTTTTTTATGGCAGGAAAAGGATACAGTGGATATTGAGGGACAATTAGTAAGTAATCTTTACTATGATCTATCTGTTTGTGACTCAAACATCCAAGCATGCCCTTCTTCCTCTATATAAAACATACCCATTCCTATCAAAGGTAGAAGATCATAGTGCTCTATCAGATGCTGGGTCTGAGATGCAGGATCTCTGGGTGATGCACAGTCTTCTCTGTCAGCCTGAATGTGACATATCATGGTCAGCTCAACTTGGGATTCAAACAAGCCTTTCCTGCCACATACAGGCCGAATGTACTATGGTAAACTATAATCCAAAACACTGTAATAGCTCTCCCATTATAAAAAGGGGGAAAAGGGAAACCCACAGCAGCCACTTATCCACAGCAATGATCAGCTCCTACCAGTCTGAAGAATCAAGGTTCCCTTTTCTGCCAATATTATATGTTCCTTAGGCAGAACACTAGGCAGCTACTCATTCTGTGCTCTGGAAAGAACTCCCAAGTCCATTGTCCTCTGTGGCGCTTGTCTTTTTCCTCTTAGGAACTCTTGGACACTAGGCTCCATGACTCTGTCTGAGGAAAGCATTGGGGACTGAACCGCCTGTGTGATCCCACTTTGTACTGATGCAGATTGAGGACACAGAACTCTCTTTAAGAGTTAACAACTGCAATAGTACACCAGGTGTGTGGTTTACTTTGACAAAACGATTTGCTCAAAAACTTAATTGGCTTCCAGTCTAGTTAATTTAATTTGTTAGCAACCTTAGGAAAATATTTTTGGTAGAAAGAATTTTGAATACTGGGGCCTCAATCTTTTACTTCCTATCATCTTTGTTATCTCTCAGTCAAGCACAGCTGCATTATGGAGATCAAAAATGGTGGGCTTGGTTGTAAAGACAATACCCTTAGTTTTGTCTGTGGCCTAAAGCGCATAGACTTTCCATGACCATCTTGTTTCATGTTGAGGTTGATGCTTTGTAGCTACTTCTTTGGTGCTTTAATTGGAGACAGAAGCAGTTGGCTGTTTCAGTGCTGCAAGATATAAGTTACCAGACTGTCCATCACTTTAGATTGTAGGGTGCAGGCATCTCCTTCTCTAGCAAAGGTGCATTCCTTCCCATCTCTGTAGACCAGCACTAAATTGAATTCATGACTCCGAAAGTGACAAATGCAGGCAACACACATTAACCCCTTGAATTCTCCTATTGTTCTTTCTTCCTTGAAAATCATATTTGCAGATTCAGTGTCAGAAGAATTTAATATTATATATCCAACAAATAGTTGTTCTTCCAAAGATGCTAGAATACCCCAAGGGAGTAGGGACCTGAAATTTATCAAGACTTATCAAGATCACACTGAACCAGAGATAATGAAAGCAATTTGTATATTTTGAGTTCAGTGAAAAATTAATTATCTTCACATGCATATCCTTTAATGTAGAATTAGAGTGGGTGCAGAAAATAACTTATTAAGGTTTTCTAAAAGTTTATCAAGTTCCTATGGCTGAAATCGAACATACATTTATTGATATCAACAACATTCAAAGAAATGTGCTGATTCGTAGAGGGGAGAACAATAACAAAGAATTCTTATGACATGGACCTTGCCCTCAAAAAACAAAAAATCAACTACTTCCCTTTCCCTGCTCCCTTTACTTTATATATGAAGAAATCATTCCAGAGAGGAGAGGTAATAAAGAACATTTACTCTTTATTCTTTACCAAGGCCTTGCATTGTTGGCATTCCCAACAAAACATTTAGCAGTGTGAAATACCCATGAAGGAATGTCTCCCAATAACCTGCAGAGATAGAGAAATAAAAATTGTGGATGTGTCCCCTAAAGCAGCACTTCTCAAATTATACACTGAAATACACTGAAAACCTGGGCAAAATGCAGACTGATTCAGTGACTCTGGACCAGAGGCTAAACTTGTGAATTTCTTCAAGTAATCAGGGATACTAATGCTGCAAGACTAAGGACCACCCTTCATTAAATAGCAAGGCTCCAGGGGAAGTCTGGTTGGGTCTGAGAATGGCTTAAAGGTCACCATATACTAGATTCTAGACATCTCTCTCAAAGGTGCAAAGTCTTTCTAGTCCACGGCCTAAGACTTAGCAACTGTGAGAGACTGACACTGACTTAAAACTATATGAGACCACAACATATATTCTGAGTGGACCCTCAAATAATTATTTATTAATGTACAAGAAATTGATTTGGATTATAGTGTTCATATTGGCATGATCAGCTCATTCTGTTCCTAAAGTGAAGCAACATGAAAAGCCACATCATAATCAGAAGTCATTTTATTAATTCTTCCTAAGAAATCACTGTCTGAGGACAGAAAATACTTGAAGTCTGTAGGATCAGCCATTATCTTTCCCTGTAGCCAGACCTGCATCAGACACCAAATCACCGTCAGCAGATTGCTTCGTGATCTCGGAATCTGACAAGGGGAGAAAAATACATCAAACAGTAAATGTCATTAGTCTAAAATCAACATCCCTTCATTCATCTCACCAAAAAATGGCAATTTTATCAGTGGGGAAAATATGCATAAAGTTCAGTGATTCTGGCTCCCTTTTCTCTGAGTGGTACATACATCACATCCATCTCTAAACTACCCCCTCCAAACCTGATTTGCCCCTGACTTTGCTGTGCTTGCAGCTAACCAAATCCCAGATCCCTACTTCCTTCCCCTTAGGAGTAACATATTCTTTGTTTAGATGTGTTAATATATTCAATCAGGTTTCTGTCAAGTTCTGTTTGCCGTATAATTTCTTTTGTCTTTAAAAGGTAATTTTGCATATATCTGTTCTGATCTGTTGCTTTCATAATTTAACTCTCAGAAGGCAAGCTAATTTCCCTCATTTTCAATTCTGCAAGTGAGATGGGGGCATAGCCCATCCAAAAGGCAATTCATTCAAAGTCTAGCCAATTATCTCATTGCTTATTTCTTCAACTGATAATTTGATACCTTGTAAAAATAAGAAAAATATTCTCAAATAAAAATTCTTAAATGAGCTTTTCCCTCTCCTTGAAATACTTTTAGGAAAGTTCCCATTGATCACCACATGTATGAATTATCCTACCAAAGTTCAAACCACATTAAATATTATGCAGTATTCCTATTAATTTCTATGAATAATACAGTCAGAGCCTATACATACTTAACAAATTTGTCTAAAACCTAATATTATGAAAAGGCTTCAGTCTTATAGATATATACATACATAACAGCTATAGCCAAACTTCCTCCACACACAAGTAAACCATGTTCCTTTGAAAAGTATTGCTTTATCAGCCAATTATTTAAAAACTGGAGTATCTTTTCCCTACAGAAACAATGTTTCTTCATGCATTCATTCATTTTTTCATTTCTGATTATGGACTCGGTGCCAGGACCTACATCAGTTGCTGGAATACAATGGCAATAAGGCAGACATAACCCCAATCTTCCAGAAATGTATAATCTGTGGTAGATGTCAGCATGTTATCAGACAAATATAATATACAAGGGTAAAGCATGACTTTCTAAAGAAATTGATATTGAGTCTAGGACTTGAAGAATGAGTGAATGTTAGCCAGGCAAAAAGTAGAAGTTAGAAGATTTCAGATGAAAAAGTATATATGAATTCCCAAGGCAAAAGAAGTGGTTTCCCTGACAAGTTCTGTTTAACCGATAATATACTGAAAGTGGAATCACAGATTGCTTGAGATAAGAGAAAGAGAAGAGATCTAGTTGTTGAATCTTAGGTCTAAAGGGTATGAGAGTCTTAAAAAGTTCATATTATCTAACCCATAGTATTTTGGTGGGGTAAACTGAGGCCCAATAACTAGCCTAGCATATTGCCCGGAGAGTAAGTGGTAGAGCCCACATCACCTGATTCTTCCTACAGTCACTGCCTCAAGTATAGAATTAAGTACACATGCCTAATATGTTAGGCATAATTTGTACAATTATATTCAGAGTTCTAATTTAAAATAACATGAATTCATAATATCATGCATTAGACTCAGAGACTTTAATTAGCACTTTCTTATGTGAGCACACCTACATTTATGGGCTTATGTATACCAGTTAAGGATTAAGTTCCATGGCACTTAAAGATGTCTGATAAACACAGTCTTAAACAAATTAGTAGTTTTGTTTTCCTTGGATAACTAAAAGTCTAGAGATAGGTAAACTGGTCCACAATGTTGGCACCACAGTGTTAATGGGGACCAAACAGTCTGTCCTTTCCGTTGCCCTTTGAATGTTCTTGTTGTCTCATTTGCAAAGGAGGGCAGATAGCACTCAAACATCACAACCATATTCCAAGCAATAAGGGAGAGGCATAGGATGGCCGAATCGGCTATCTTTTGAGGAAATTTCCCACAAACTTCACCCAGTGACTTCTACCTTTCCACTTTGCTTGAAATGTGCTGCATATAACTAGATATGTAAGAGAGGCTAGAGCATACAGGTGTTTTTTAGTTGGGCCCATTGATGCCCCAACATGATCAGTTCTTCACGTCTGAATCAGAAATCTGTCCTGGGACTCAGAAGAGGTTGCTTCTTCTCCTGGTTTAGCCATTTCCTTGATCTGCGACTTTGAGCAAGTCATGCCATGTCTGTGAAATTCATTCTCCTGATTCATGAAATGGAATGGGATTGAATAAATCTATTTAGTTTAGCAAATTCCAAGAAACTAGATTCCTCTGATCTTTTATATTGTAGCTGGCCATTTTACCCAGAGATTGACCAGCAAGAAAGGAAGAGTGAAAAGTAAGTTCAAGTCCTTAAGTGGGTATTTTGCTCTCTTCTGTAACTCTTGCACCTTTAACAAAGAGAGACAACAGCGAGACATAGGGCAGAAACACAGAGGCAGATAAAAGCCGATCAGTCTGGCAAGCTTGCTGGTTTACACAATACATCCCACAGCTTTGGATGTCATTGGCTTATGAACAGATAGCCACAGAGGCCTCAACCAAATCTTTTAACCTTTCAAACTGCTATCAGGAAGATGTGGAACATGAATATCCCAGTGTCTGAGCTCTTTCTCTTCCTGCAGGAGTTCTTTCTGTTCCTGTAATCATGATCTATTTGGGTCTCACTTTAATGCAGACAGTTGTTTATTTCTAGATAGAACACTCTTTGCAGTCCTCTTAGGTGGCATGCAAAGGCAAACTCATATTTGATTTCTTATATGTCGGCCTAGTTCCACAATCTTCCTAATTTCAATCACAAACGATTTCTATTCTTAACACACCATAATCCATACCCATATTAAACAAACCCACAATATTCCTAAACCTGAAGCGGTGTCACTGTCCGACTTCATATGTGGGATGGGGAGGCCTCCAGCAAGTGAAAATTCTCCACAAAACTCTTATCTGCTACAAGAACTCAGCCTCTGGAGCTTTCCTTCAGACTTAGGCTCCTCTAGGGGCACTTTCTTTGCCATTCATCTCAGGAACTGAAAATTGCTTTTAAGATGATATTAGCAAACCAATCTAAGGCCATCCTTTTTCAAGTGTTCATTGATTACTCCTCTAGAGGTCCCTTTGAGGATGTAACAAACCAGAAGCCAAGGTGCCATGTCTATCCATTTATTAGTTTCTAGCACAATGGTATGTGCAGTCAGACATTTATTAAGTAGTGTTGTTTCCATAGCAATGACTCCAACCTCTAGGAGGTTAATACACTTAGACATTTGCAAAAATAAAGTTGAACACAGAGAGATGTATTTAAATGAACATATACTCACACGTTTGATATTTAAAGCCTCTAGACCTCAAACGTACATGTCTGGACCCTGTGTTGGAAATCAGTGTTTAAGGAAGAGTTTGCAACGGTGGTATAAAATGCCAGTCAAATAACAGCAACAGATGCTTTGCTTTTTTCAATAGTGAGAGAGGAGTTAATGTGCATGTTACTGGTATTGAATGTATTATCTCCTGTTCAGAATACTGAAAAAAAAGTATGGATTATGAGCTCGTGCTCACCTCAAACAACAACAACAAAAACCCTTTGAAACAGCAACGATAATGAAATGGTCTTTGTCCAAACAGAGCCTTGCTTTTTAGTTGTTTACTTGTCCTTTTCCCTAGGAGCAATTAGAATTTCCCAGAACCCCAACATCCTGCTTTCTGCCTTTGTTTAGACTTGCTGTATGTTGCAAGCCTAATGGGCATTTTCAGTAATTGTGATTAAGAATAAGGAATGGAGATCAGGGAGGTCACAAATGCTTAGATGGTTTGTTAGAGTTTTGAACTCTAATGAACAACTTGCAACAGAGCTAAATAAAGCTTATTTTAAACCCAGAAATCATCAGTATTCTAATGTAAGAGACAAGGGCTGATGCCCAGAGTTATTTTGAGAAATTAAAGCTCCTACATATGGTCTAAACATGGCATGAATTTACAGTACAGAAAATTGTCTGTCACCTCTGCCCCAATCCAGGCTCCTACTGGATATTATATGAAAATTAGCTGGGTTATAGGCAAAGCATATTAGTTTGTGCCAGTTTTGCACCCTTGACTTTTGACAAATACATGCTCCAAAAAGTATACTTTGAAGATATCAGCTTATGTAGAATCATGTCACATTTCAGATTTTAAAAATCTTTTTTTTGTTGTTTGTGTTGCTATTAGTTTTATATGTTTCAGCCAATTATTTTGTTTGACCTGGATCTTGGCAAAATTGATTTGGTCAATCATACAGAAAAGTACTATTTATTTTTAAAATGGTGAATTCATGATGCTGAATCAGACTATGATTAACAATAGATATATTTGTGCTTCAGGGAATTATGAGAATAATATTGTTTTGATTAAATAATATAATGGCATCTTTCCTAAATATGCTTTGTGAAGCAACTAAACACATGTTGACTCCTCTATCTTGACTTTCAGAAAACTCTAGAGATAAGTCTGTCCCAAAATATATTCATGACTAAGAAGGAAGTAATAATAAAATGCTATTCTTGGCTAAAATGTGTCCCAATTTCTAATATGAATGTTCACATATGTATGAGCTCTTTACTCATTAATGTATTTGTTTGTTTAATTCAAGGCTCAAAATGAAAACTCCTTTCACTTCTTGGCCGACCATCAGTTTAATTTGACAATTAGCTGGCATACCTAGAATCACAGATAGACATCACTAAAACTGTGTTTTTCCATGAATGTAAAGCAAACAAGCAAAAGCCATACAAGTACAGCAAAAAATAGCATCAAACAATTACAAAAGCTCTGAATTAAGCTATCAGCTACAAACTATATGCTTTATTAACTATCTAGACTTTCAATTTCATTAAAGCTTATAAACATTTTAACTAGTTTTCCTCTGGGGACTATGATGATTTGTTCTATAAAATTTAATCGTCATACCTTCATGTGTTAAACAGAAAGAGGTGGCTAGAATCATATGGTAATATTTCAGAACATTTTCCTTTAAAAAGTAATAATAATAATAAGTATCCAGTATAAACAAGGTTTATAAGTACCATTAAGGAAAAACTTTACTGTACAACATAAAATAATTTGACCACTGGAAATATGCATTTACAAGTAAGGAAAGTATTTATAATACAAAGATTTCATATTGTATCTTTTAGCTGAAAGGTACATTTAACTACTGGGTAGTGGTAATATGTCACTTTCCAATTTACAAGTGTAGGGAATTCTATTACTTGTAAAGCCATATAGATCCAGTATATTACTCAAGTTACTGTACCAGAGCTAGTAGGGGAAAAAGATATATTCAAGACCCCCAATGAGCTATATATACTCTTAGTCAGGGAGGACAAATAGAAAGTTCTGTGAGGGTGTCTGTGGTATTGGGGTACAAATGTAACTATGTGCCACTTGTCAAAGAAAATACCATGTATAAAAAATCCCAAGCCTATAACAACAAATTAGAAACAGCTTCTTGTTTTAAAAATTACTAAGCTATTCTCTCCCTTTAAAACATGGGCTTCCCTTGGAAAACTGCTATGTGTGTCAACAGATTATGAAAATCAATAAGTAACATTGTCTAAATTACACTAAGTATTTAAAATACTTTATCTGGTCTTCAAAATTATCTTGCCTAGGAAGTTTTGGGTTTTTTTCCTGATTCTTTTAGGAAACTGAAGCACCAAGAGATTAAGTAAATAACCCAAAGTCACAGAAATTGTGGGAGTGTTAACTTTGTTTTACAAAGTTTAATAGTACCTGTTACACTACAACCAGAACCACCAGAGAAGAAATAGTGTTTCAGCAAGAATGGGGAAGGTGGAATGACCCCATTGGTGAGCCACATGTGTGTCTGAAGTGTTTTGAGGGTCACCTGAAACACGACTCAAGTCACCAGTTTATAGCTCAACTGGGAAGAGAAATCCTCAATGACCTCACATATAATGGTGTTTTCTTCTCCTTTTGCCAAGGAGACACACTGCAGCTTTCTCTCAAAGTAACCCAAATAAAATCCAAGCATCAGATATTTTATTATCTCAACTCTGTGCTTAGTGAGGGCAAGATCCATGTCTAACTCCAATAAAACTGGGTTATCTTGTTTTAAAATAAAAGTAAATGTGACTTCAAAAACCGTAAAACAATAATTTAGATCATTGCTGAAAATTTTCGTAAGGATTCAGGAGAATCATCAAATTATTCCAACAGCAATAAAGATCAATCTCTTTATTTCTCTCCAAAATGCACTAAACCTTGTGGTAAGTGCTCAGATATAGGGCTGTTTTTTTGTTTTGTTTTGTTTTGTTTTGTTTTGTTTTGTTTTGTTTCTGTCTCTCTTCCTAGCTCAAACTGTGCTGACTTGCATTCTTTCCCCCTTCTTTCCTTGCTCTCAACCCCTTCTACCACCAGGTTATTAATTTTCCTTTCTTAATCAGTTCCTTTCTTGTGAGAAATGATTTATTTATCTAAGATTTTAAAATTCCTACATTACTTTTAACAACAGATAACAAAGGATTCTTACCCTCAAGAAATATATATACACATACACACATATATATACCTATACACATAGGAATGTATATAATTCTTATAATTTTATTTCATATACTACATATATATACACACATATATAGATATGCATGCAGATAAACAGATTCTTACCCTTTTATTTTAGGGTGTTTATTCATCCCCCCTTATATGTTCTTTTATTTACCAATGGAAAACCAGTTCCCAGCACTGGACTCATCACATAGGAACTTCAATAATATTTAACTGACTAATAATGAACAAATTACTTGTTCTCTGAGTTTGCTCATCTGGAATATCCAGATGACCTGAGTTCCTTGGGGGACTCCTGGAAGCCCAGCCCTTTTTCTGTTCTCCCAGGTTTTCTCCCTGGGGTGTCTAGACAGTATCTCAGGGGTAAGAGACTAGAATCAGTGGTGCAAGGACTAAACATTTAGCAGAAATGATTCTTCACTAGAGCTCATCATACTCTAAGGTCTTAGGGCTCTTGGGTATGGAATGCATATTCCCTGTCAAGGAAGCTTGAAGTGGTCTCTAACCTGCTCACTTCATAAACAAGTGAATAAAACAACTTCCCTAAAACAACCAAGGAAATCCATAATCTAACTGACAGTAAGCAACAGTGCCTTCTCTCTTGATACACAGTGTTGATTGAATGAGTGGGATGGAAATGCTATCATTTTATGAATCTTTGAACTTATGCATTGCGCATGCTGATATACTTTATTGTGAGCTGAACAATGACAGAAATCAATTACAATATGAAATCCAGAATGAGTAACAGAAAACTGTGAATTCTTACATGTCTCCATTATGTGGAAATCAAGCAATAGTACAGCAATTGCACAGTTTACCTGAATTTTATTCTAAGTATCAAGAAAGCAGAAAAGTAGCTGCAAATAAACAAACATTACTAGAAAATGTAAGTAACTGTTCAAAAAAGCACAGATGATTAGACTAAAGTATGGGTAATAGCAAACGCTTAATCAAGTCCTATATCATTTCTGCTTTTTGCTGGAAATATTATTTTTAGAACAATCTTCCCTCAAGTCATTTTTCTAATACTCAGCTACTACATTCATAGCAGACTCTAGGTAGAAAATACACTTTGAAACTACACCGAACTCTGCAATACTTAATAAATTTTATCTCAAGTACATAGTTTTGGAATATGATGGAAATGGGGATGAGAGTGGGAAAATCACAATGAAACAGCAAAGAAAATAACGTTGTGGGTCTGCATTTCTCTAAATAAAATTGAGACATCTCCTCTTGTCTCCATTTTAGTTTCAAATTGTCCTCAAGGAATCAGAAAGCTTCGTTGAGACTCCTAATACTTAATTCTTTGATTCAATGCATTACCGTATTCTCTATTTCTATGTTAGTGACAATTAAGTTTTAAGTGAGAGTAGATTGATTACCTTGCATTTAAAATTTGTAATGTGATTAAAGAGAGAGAGAGAGAGGAGAGGAGAGACAGATTTAGGATATTAACAAGGGGCATCAAAAAACATTTCCTCATCTCAGGGGGTCACGTTTCTTCATTCTACCTCCCATAGTGTCAAATGGAGGAGACTGGGGACATAGCTTCTTATGATCCTACCAGATGGCCTGTCAGTGTGGTGATGTGGTATCTACATGGAGATGAAAGGAGTCAAGGAAGGACATAAACATCTCTTGTTCCATCTAACAGTCGTGTTATGCAAGCCTTGGGAAAGGCACTGTGGAGAGCCCTCCTCCAGGCAGAACTGAAGATCAACTGGCTTATGCCTAGGTGAAAGATATTCTGAAGTCAGGCCTCTCCGCTGGCAAGAAGAAAGCTCAAGCTTGCCTCCTGGTCCCTCCAAAATTGCCCTTTACTTTTGTCTCTTCAGGGTCCACTCCCCTGACAATTCCTAACCAACTTCCTCCTCTCCATCCTCCATGGCAATTCTTTGACAACTCCCTCTGGATCAAGGTCCAGGTAACAGAGGCCTAGAATGTAACATTGTCCCTTATTTCTCCTCAATATGAGCCAATCCTTCCCCATTCTGGCCTCTACCCTCACCTGTTTTATCCTTCTACACAAAAACTTTATTACTTTTCTTTCACAGAAGACCTTACTGGCCAATTCAACTTGACTTTAGAGAGTAGAGAAGAGGGGGCACCTTTGCATCCTGTGCTGTAAGAGAGATACCCTCCTTAATTTTTTTGAATTTTTGAAATGCAACAAAGAAATTTGAAACCAAATATTTGTTTCGTAATTCAAATAAGTAAAATTTTTGCATCCTACTAGAGTATATTTTAGGTTTAATTTCCCAGGACTTTTTCATGGCTGGCTCCTATTATCTTGTTATTGTTAAAACAGAGGTCTGCCAATTACTGCCCATGGACCAAATGCAGCCACTACCCATGTTTGTATGACCTGTGAGCTGAAAATGACTTCCACCTTGATAAATGGTTGGAGAAGTCAATAGAATGATACTGCATTGACATGAAAATCGTATGAATTCAAATTTCATATAACCAGTAAAGTTCTGTTGGCACATAGCCTTGCGCATTAGCTTATATATTGTGTATCGCTACTCACAACCAGAGTTGAGAAATTGCTAAGGAGATCATTTGGCCTACATAGCCAGAAGTATTTACTGCCTGACCCTTAAGAGACAAAGTTTGCTGACTCCTGTTCAAGAGCATGAACGCAGTTAGACTAGAGAGACTTGGGTTCAAATCCAACTCTGTTACTTACAAGCCTGTGTCATCTGGAGGATGTAATACCCATCTGACGGAGAGTATTGTCTCTAGGAATAAATGAAAGGATGCACAAAGACTGCCACAGCCAATTGCCTGATATAGAATAATGTTAAATAGATGCTTTTTAAAAAAAGTTGGCTAACAACAATTTTATTACTACTTGCTGCCTTCTCTGTGCTTAGTTTCCTTACCTATAAAGTACAGAAAATACTATAAATTATTTTGTTTTACCTTATGGATGTACTTTTCTAACGACAAAATCAAGATAATAGAAATTCAAATACTTAGGGGGCGCCTGGGTGGCTCAGTCATTACGCGTCTGCCTTCGGCTCAGGTCATGGTCCCAGGGTCCTGGGATCGAGCCCCGCATCGGACTCCCTGCTCCATGGGAAGCCTGCTTCTCCCTATCCCGCTCCCCCGCTTGTGTTCCCTCTCTCGCTGTGTCTCTCTGTCATATAAATAAATAAAATCAAAAAAAAATAAAAAAATAAAAAATAAATAAATTCAAATACTTAGAGAAGTTAAAGGTATTATTAGAAATCCGTTCACTTAAATATCTCTATTCGTTTCCTAGGGCTGTCATAGCAAATTAACACAAACCGGGTGGCTTAAGACAACAGAAATTTATTCTCTCACTGTTCTGGAGGTCCAAGGTCATGGTGTTGGCGTGATTGGTTCCTTCCGGAGCCTCCGAGAATCTGTTCTATGCCTCACTTCTAACTTCTGGTGGTTGCCAGCAGTCCTCGGTGTCCCTCGGCTGGTGGCAGCAGCACCCCGATCTCTGCCTCTGTCTTCCATGGCCGCCTTCTCTGTGTGCCAGGCATTATGTTAACGCCTGCCATATATTTTTTATGACTTGACTTAGATGTGGACATAGATCAACGGGAAGATTTTATCAAAATGGGCAGAATCTAAAAAATAAATTTAGAAAACTTTAAAGAATTACAGAGGTCTCTTAAAGAGGATACTCCTACCCGAAATGCTCCAAAGAACATTATCTTCTCCAGCCTAATCTGCTCCCTCGCTGCCCCCAATAGTGTTCTGTCTTTCTCAGTATCTCTGACTTCACTTGTTCCGTCATATTTATTTCACATTCCTTCTTCCCCCAAGCTTCCTGTCGTTTCTTTTTTCTGTCTCTCTGTATACTCCTGAAGAAACTCGGGAGTCAGCGGGCACTCTCTGCGTGTTCCTGTCTGCATGCGAATACTTGTTGGCTCTGTCCTATTTAGAGGGCCTGAGTTCTTGATGAGGAAATATGCTCTGCACAGAGACCAGTACAATGTTGGCAATCATAGGGAGAGACTTATTTTCCCTGCTAAGCAAATAGCTTATTACTGAAAACCACTAAGAACCGTGATGAAGGCTATATACTGGAAATGACATGAATCATAAAAGTCTTAGTCAGGCTTAAACTATTGTGTATGTATATACATAGAAACATGCACAAGCACACAAACTCCAGCTGTTTATTTTTTCCTTTTCTTTTCTTTTGAATATGTCGTAATTCTTTAGTAACCTCAAGCCAAGGATTAAGTCAAGTAGGATCTCAGTGGGAATCTGATCCAGCCCTGTTTCTGGATAGAATTCATAGAAAGGCTCACAGCGGTAGAAGCATGGCTCCCTCCCAGGAACCATCAGGGAGTGTTTTCCTTACTACCATTTTATTCTACCTGGTTATGCCTCAATAAATGGGCCATAAGGAGAGCATATCAGTGCTGGTTCTTCACCTGAAGATACCATGCAAAATTTGTGTGGTTTCCTAATCATTTCTGATTGACAGGTACTCTGAGCTTCTTTTTAGAGGTAGTGTGGTATAGTAGTAGAAGTAGATGAACCTCAAACTAGGAATGAGAAGACCTGAGTTTTAACCACAACTCTGCAATAAGAGAGCATGGAAAGTCACCTGAGGTTTCAAGCCTGGGAAAAAGTTATCTCTAAATCTTCTGGTTCTGAGTCAATGATTATATGACCTGTGAGTTCCAGTTTTATCCTTGTGAGACAGATTAATAAGTAGTCTATGGTATCCACATATTATTTGTTGCCTTCACAATTTAATGAAAACCATTGATATCCAGAACTGATAAAACATAGTTATTCATGAAATTTTTTTCTTATTTCTTTAAACTACAAAAGAAAATTATGATCAAATTTTTTACTTTTTTTTTTTTACTTTTCAGTGCCTGGAGTACATCTTTGTACTTGAGAGCACTAAGGAACGAGAGGGGGATGAGAGAAAATGAGAGTAAAGGAAGCACTGAGTTTTGATTGGAGGAAATTGAGGTGCTAAAGAAACAAGAGCTTTTATTTTTCTCTGTTTTTAGAGAAAAAAAATTAAAATAAGGGAACATGGCAGAGTGAGGGAAATAAAAGCTAGTAGATTCATTAGTTACCATGTAGAAGATCTTGCCAAATTTATGTGCCCTAATTCTTAAATTTTGGAAAACAAAAGTATGGCTGTGTGGTGATGATTATGTAAAATGATACACATATATTCCCCCGAATGGAGCTGGTCATCCTAGAGCACTATTTCTCAGACTGTCAAGTCCATGCAAATCACCTGGGAATCTTGTTAAAATGCAGATTCTGATTCACTAGGCCTGAGATGGGGCTAAGATTCTGCATTTCTAAGGAGCTCCCAGGTAATGACAAAGGTTTTGAGTGACAAGAGTAGAGGTTTTAATAAATGTGGAGTGCCTTTGCCCTTCATTTTTTCCTCTACAAACATGAGTACATATTTACTTTGAAATGATAGATTGGAAGGTTGGTTTTGTTCTTCTTTTTTTGTTTGTTTTGTTTTTCTGATCAGCATGCCCATTCTTTATCAAAGTCATCTATCACCTAGAGCCAGGACAAAGGACACCAACAGCGTATCATTTTCAAGTCATCTCATATCAGCCTGCTGGGACAGGTCTCCCACACTTTCACTCAGCACTGTGATTCTTTCTTTCTTTCAGCTACCATTGCTAGGTTTCAAATGCTAAAAATTATTGATTAAAGTTGTCACCCTTCTTTACACGAGAAAGGCAGTGTTCCCTGTAAAATTCTATTCCTGTGCTTATTTCAAACTTCCCTCCATTATGAAAATGTCACAAAAAATAAATAAATCTCACTCCTATGTTCCTTCAGGCTTATGGTTTTACTATTTTTGATACTCACTTATTTCTCCAAGTGATAGCAAAAGGCTTAGCAACCATTTACTTGTCTTTCTAGTTCTTTCAGTAAATAATAGAAGATAATTTACTCTCCCTCTGTATGATTGGAGCATATTTTAAATTATCCATTTAAGCTTGGTCTATAATTAAAATTACATGGGCATTTAGGACATTATTCTGCAAAAATGCTCTGTGGGCTTTCTCTGATCTAGCTCATAGAGTCCAGGTGCAAAGCAGCATAAAAACATTGAGGGAAAAATCAACCATATCTTGGGTTCATGAACTGTCCATTTATCTACCAGCTCCCAGGCAAAAGTCATAGATATGTCTTTCCAGAAGATTAAGTATCTTCTAGAGTCAGCAGGAAACCTGAAATCTTCTTTTGCTGCACTTAAGTAGAAGGTAGTCCTATAATTCCTGCCCCAATATGTTGCGTGGAGCAATATCTCTCTAAAAAAACAAGCAAACAAAGAAGTATATGCCTGTGGAAGATACTATTTTTCATAAATATTCACTTTCCTCCCGTAAGACAATTACATAACTCTACCGATTTTTTTTTTTTTTTTTTTTTTTTATTTGAGACAGAGAGAATGAGAGACAGAGAGCATGAGAGGGAGGAGGGTCAGAGGGAGAAGCAGACTCCCTGCCTAGCAGGGAGCCCGACGCGGGACTCGATCCCGGGACTCCAGGATCATGACCTGAGCCGAAGGCAGTCACTTAACCAACTGAGCCACCCAGGCGCCCAACTCTACCGATTTCTAAATGATGTGCAAATCCTCCCTACTATTGACATCTGCAGCTATGCGACTTGCTCTGGCCAATGAAATAGCAGAAGTGGTGTATACTATATGTAGACAGAAGTCCCAAGAACTATTAATAGTTCTTTCTCAAACTTTCCCTCAGCCATGTGAAGGGCCTGAGCCAGGTAAGAGATAGGCCTTGGACCTTGCCTTAAAACAAAGAAGACACATGGACAAAGAGCAGTATTGCAATTGACCTACCGTAAGCAAATTATGTGGGCAAGAAATAAATGTTGTTGGAGTCACTGAGATTTTAAGACTACTGCCACAGTGTAACCTAGCAAAAGATGCTGTTATTTAAGTGATTTAAAGGAGAGGGGAATGAAATCCCTCAACTAGAGAGTACAAAGTAGACTAAATATCCAAGTAATTTTCTACAGTAGTTCTTAAAGCTAAGGGAGAATTCAAAGGCCTTGTGCTTGAGTAAATCTATACTGGGGAAGGTATTTAGATTTCATCTGGATTCTAGTGCTGCTTACTTGGGAGTGCATCCTTTGACTGCTGGAATGCAAATGACTGTGAGGTGTGTGGGGGGGAAATCCAGATTATTAATATTTGCAGGTGTATTATCGAAGTAATGGTAAGCACTGCAATATATTTGCTATCTTTGTACTAGAACCAGGAAAAATACCAAAGTAAACCTGAGGATATATATGCAGCATTGTAAAGAAGGAAATAAGATTTTTCTAGACTCTAGGGAAAATTCAGTCTTTCAAACAGATGTCAAAATAACAACAGAAAAGTTAACAACACAGAATAAGTTCTAATGAGAAAGTTTGCTCTTTTTTTCTCTCATTACTATTCTTTTTAATTTTGCTAAATAATCTATATGATTTATTCATGATAATCCGAATCAAACCTTTAGCACCCTACATTGCAACTAGAAAGATTTTTAACCACAAGGGAATAAGAAGAACTTTAATAATTCATCATTAGTATATCTTTGTGCTTCCATTTCACTTCAGCCCACAAGCCAGCAGTGGAACAGATTCAGAAAATGACCTCTAAGTAAGGAAGTGTAATTACTCAGAGTCAAAAGTATGGTTAATCATATGTTTTTTTAAACTCTAGCAAAAATGCAATTTAACAATCTCCTACATCTCCGTGATTCATGAATGCTATATTTATGCATATTCATGAAAGAAAGATCTAAAAAGAATACTTTGTCACTTTTTTTTCTCTTTTTGATAGAGGCAGAACAGATACTAAAATGACACCTAAACCATCTGTTTGACTCTGAAAACTCTAGAATTCAACATGATTGGTCACACAGGACTCTTAAGTATCTGTGTTTCTAGGATTCATGGTTGCCTTTAGCTATTTGAACACCAAACTATGTGGAGAAACTATGATATTGAAAATGTGGGGTCTTAAACATTTCCATTTAAAATGACTGTTTTAATAGCTTCTCTAGGGGTGCCTGGGTGGCTCAGTCAAAGCTTCCGACTTCTGGTTTCTGCTCAGGTCATGATCTCATGGATCACAGGATCGAGCCCTGCATGGGGCTCTGTGCTCAACGGGGAGTCTGCTTAAAGATTCTCTCCCTCTGCCCCTCTCCCCTCTCTCTCTGAAATAGACAAATAAATCTTAAAAAAAAATACTTGCTCTATTATCATTGTATAAAATGTTTAGGATTATCCATTCAAATTGGCTTGTAGGCTGGCATTTATAAATTTAAGTGGGCACATAATTTTATCCAGTTCGGTAAGTCTCTTCTGTTTAAGGAGTAAAAAATAAAGGAACTAGTGAATGCAGAAGAAAAATACCCTTTTAAATAGTGTGATCATATAGCTTATCATCCAAATTGGGAAACTTCTGAGAGTAAAAGAAGGCCCTATTAAAAATTACGTAAGGATTGTCCCAAGCAAACCAGCATGTATAATCACAGTGGTTATGGAAACATTTGGAATGTAAATGCTGAATCAAAAGTAATAGGACTATTGATCTTTGTTAGAGGCTTGCTTTGATTATGTTCATGATAAACTTCTTAAGCTTGTTCGATCACTTTATTGGCTAACAGAAAGGTGGGGCTGTTGAAATGGTTAGTGAGATTGAAAGTTGCCTGTCCTAAGGCTTGATCTCATAATCATAGCCAGAATGTGCTAAGGACTTCATGTACAGCATATTACTTAATCCTTCCTGCAACATTATGACATAGTTCTCAATTTTACAGAACATAAAATTGAGTCTCAGAGACATTAAATAGCTTGTCCAACTCCATATTGCTAGTGCAAAGTAGATTCTGATTCAAATCCAGTTCTAGCTAGCTAGCAAAACCTATAGGTTTTCTTAAGGATCTTGACTTAGATCCAGGCTTCAGAGAGCTAGGAGACTAAAGTCAGGAGAATATTCCCTACTTCACAGAAGAGAATGGATATCAAGCTCACCCTTTTATATAGTATCAAATCCTTTCTTATTTAGTGGCTATTTGAATCTTGACTGGTCCTTCATGAGACCCAAATCATTGGGTTTGATGGCTAAGGTAATTCTAATCACTAACAAAAGTCTAGTGTGATCATGTGGAAAGAAGATAGAATTTGTGCTCAAGCAATTTGACACTGAAACCTGGCAGGTGACTTTGGGAAAGTTGTTCTTAGAGTACTAGTGTCTTCATTTGGTAGTGTTTACCTTACAGCATTGAAAGAATGGTGGCAAATTGGATACAATGGAATATTATGCAATGCCTGGCACAAATTAAGATCATATGTAATGAGTAATGATTTTGTTACTTCTCCCGCTTGATAGCACCGAAGGGCTTCAACCTAGATAATGGGAAGGGTAAGAAATATGAAAAAGAAGATCTCGGTTCAAGTCCTAGCTCTGCTATTTATTAGCTTTATAGCCTGGAGATAATCTCTGAGATTCAATTTCCTCATCTTTAAGTAGATACTATAGTATCTCTCAGGATCATTGTAAGTTATATATGAAAGTTCTTTATAAAAGTGCATATAAGGGGCGTCTGGGTGGCACAGTTGGTTAAGCCGCTGACTCTTGGTTTCAGCTCAGGTGATGATCTCAGGGTCCAGGGATTGAGCCCCATGTCAGGCTCTATGATCAGCAAGGAGTCTGCTTCAGGATTATGTCTCTCCCTCTGCCCCTCCCCGCCTCTCTCAAATAAATAAATAAATCCTTTTAAAAAGTGCATGTAAAAGTTCTTTATAAAAGATAACTTCTAAATATAGTTATCATCATTATCATCACCACCACTACAACCACAAGCCTCTTCATGACTAGGGCAATATCTGTGTAGGTGATAACCATGGACACTGAACTTGAAGCGAAGGTGATACAGCTGGTCTTCAGATAATACTTTGAAAAAACACTGGATAGAATATAAAAGGCAAAGAGGGAAATGGTAGGATTGAAAGTTGAAAAGCAGGTCCAAGCTGAGATCTTGGGAGTCTTTTGCAGACTGAGAATTATGTACAGCATTTGGAATCCTGAAAATTTTTTTGCCAGAACGGTGATCTGAACTATATTGTGATTTAAGAGATAGTGTGGTGGGGTGCCTGGGTGGCTCAGTTAAACATCTGACTCTTGGTTTCCACTCAGGTCAAGATCTCAGGGTCCTGAGATCAGGCCCGCCTAGAGCTCAGCAAGGAGTCTGAGCTTCTCTCCCTCTCCTTTTGCCCCACCCTACTCATATGCGTGCTTGGGCACCGCCCCCCTCAAATAAATAAATCTTTTTGTTTTTTTTTTTAAGATTTTATTTATTTGACAGAGAGAGACACAGCGAGAGGAGGAACACAAGCAGGGGGAGCGGGAGAGGGAGAAGCAGGCCTCCCACCGAGCAGGAAGCCCGATGTGGGGCTCAATACCAGGACCCTGGGATCATGACCTGAGCCGAAGGCAGACGCTTAACGACTGAGCCACCCAGGCGCCCCTAAATAAATCTTTTAAAAAAGAGAAAGAGAGAGAAATTAGTGTGGAAAACTGTGTGTGTTTGATAGTATTTTTCTGACTATTAGGTTCCCTGAAAATAGTGGGCTCTGTCTGGAGCCAATCACAATTCAACCTGCCAGGTACTTCATATACATATTTTAGGAAATCAATTGAAAGTGTAAAGTGCTGTTATTGTTATTATTGTCTTGTTCATTTGTTTGTGTCAAAATACTTTGCTTGGAACTTTGGGATGTTGTGGTACTGTGATGACGGATACACAACTCTATGCCTTTATCAAAACTTAGAGAAATGTACACATTAAAAAACAAACTTTATTGTGTGCAAATTTTTAAAAAACAGGATGCCAAAATAGAATACAGACTGTGACAAATGATTCTAACTGTAACAAATGAATCACATAACCACACTGAAACAAGTGAGGAAGAAAGGAGCTGATTTAAGGAACTTTGTAAAATTTTCTTTTGATTTGATACTCTGTAAGGCTAAAGATAACAATGAACTATACTCCAGTTGGTAAGTTCATCTCTCATAAGATTATGGTTAGCAATTCTGAAACTAATATTGCATGTATACTAAGGTTGAGCACATAAGTAGATGTATTCTAGATAAAGAGAGTCAACTTTCCCATTGTGTAAAAAAGAAATTACAAATAAGCAAAGGTAAAGTGCTAGAAGTAACCGTGTGGTGCTTGATTGGAGTTGAGAGTATCAATATGACCTCATGTTGATTTTAATGTACATACAGATAGATATAGAAATAAAATTAGATGTGTGTGTATATATGGGGTAATATACATACACACATTCTCTAATACTGCCTCCTAAGAAGCCTAGAAACACTGATACCCCAGTAGCAACAAGCACTTCTAAGACCCCGATCTTGGTTTTTGATACCATTCTTGAATAAAAGAAAGCAGGTATCCTTGGAGAAATGGCTGATTCTGACTGGGCAGGAAAAATATAAGGTAGGCCTAGAACATCTTGTGGTGCCAAGATGTAAGGAAGTGGGAGAAAAAAAAAAAAAAAGACCAGGGACATGCCAAAAGGACACAGTAACTACCCAAAAGAACTCCAAATGACAAAAAATGGAATAATTTGAGCTACAAAATAAATATTCATAGTATTGGACTATAATTCAAAGAATAAGTAAATATTCATAAGTCCATGCTGATATAAATAAATTGTGTAATAGATATACAAGGGGGAAGATAATCCTTCCTTATAGAATTCCAATTATTAAATATAGGAATGAGGGAGAGAGCCACCATCAGAACACCATAGTAATTATTGCTCCAGGTAAAATCTGACGTATCTTAAAATAAGTGAAATGCTTTTTTTTTTTATTTTTTTAAGTGAAACACTTTAAAATAGAAACAGGATATTTCATATCCTCAAAGTATCTGCCTCAAAATATGTATTAAATATAGTAGTGATCTGAACATATGTATTCTACCCTCTAGAGCTGGAGTTTAATTCTTCTCCCCTTCAGTGTGGACAGGATTTAGTGACTCCCTGCTAATACAGTATATCAAAGGAAAAAATAATAACTTTACAGCAGAGAAACATGGCAAGAACTATAGTAACTAAGCGATTAAGGTTAATATCAACAGTAATAAGACATATTGACATAATGTACCCTGATATGATGGGAAGAGAAAGGTGCATCAGTTCTGTGGTATTTTTCCCCAAAAATATATGTTTAATCTAATCATGAGAAAACATCAGAGAAATCCAAATTGAAGGACATTATGCAGAGTATCAACCACCACTCTTCAAAGTGTCAAGGTAATGAAAGACACTGAAGAAATATTACAAGCTGGAGAAAACTAAGCAGGCAGGGGAACTAAATGCAACATGGTACCCTGAATTAGATCTTGGTATGGAAAAAGAACATTAAAGGAAAAACTGGGAAAATCTGAATAAAGTTTATAGTTTAGTTAATGATATTTTAGGAATGTTAATTTTTTAGTATTAATAATTATAGTGATTATTGGTAATTGATACTTGATTATTGTCTTATGGGTACATAAGATTTTAACCTTAGTGGGAGCTGGCTGAGGGGTATATGTGGACTCTCTGCTCTATCACTGCAACTTCTCTGTAAGTCTAAAATTATTTCAATTTAAAAAGTTTAAAAATGTATGTCAAAATAAAGACTTTACCTTATTAAAGTCATGAGCAATTTAATTTGTTTAATGGAATTAAACAATTAAAAAGACTAGAAATACCTTATCAATATTTTCTTTCTTCCTCATTTTGACTGGTGTCTTCTAAGTATTTGACGTAACCTCCAAAATTTTTGAGCTTGACATGCTCCCCCCCTCCCATACCACCTCCAGCTAACATTTGCCTGGAACAGGCCCAAATATCCCTGATTTCACCATACTTAATAATCAGCAATTCCAAGCCCTCACCTACCAGTATATAAGTATTTGAGACTCTTCTACCTTCCATTTTCTCTATGATTTCTCCAGTTTTTTTTGTGCAGTCCTCAAAGTGGCTGTCTCTCAAATGTGCTTTCCTAAAAGCACTTGTGTTTTTCCAAAAGCAATGTGGGAGATGAACTATATCTGCCTTAAAGAACTAATTCTTGGGCGCCTGGGTGGCTCCGTTGGTTAAACGACTGCCTTCGGCTCAGGTCATGATCCTGGAGTCCCTGGATCGAGTCCCACATCAGGCTCCCTGCTCGGCAGGGAGTCTGCTTCTCCCTCTGACCCTCCCCCCTCTCATGTGCTCTCTCTCATTCTCTCTCTCTCAAATAAATAAATAAAATCTTTAAAAAAAAAAAAGAACTAATTCTTTGACTACAGTCAGGCTTCACAGCATTTAGGTATCTGCAGTGGGGACAGTCCTGAATTCTTCAAATCAATCCATAGAATGTTTCTAAAACCATTCTAACTCATAGCGTTCCTAGTTGAAGGGCTTTTCATGCTTTGCAAAATGTACTTTCCACATTCCTATTCATTTCATGCAAAATAAAAATTATACATCTGCTGAGGTGTTTTTAGTTTGCTATTTTACATATCTGTTGTTCTGTACCCCTTCTTATTAGGAAGATTTGTCACCATATGTAGTCATAAAAAAGGACATGAGAAATAGGTTAATAGAATATTTATGTCTACTTTCAAAAGAAGAGACATATCCCTTCCCTCCATGTTTGTTTTTAACTCTCTCTCTCTTTCTTTATGTTTCATTTCCCCTGTGTGTGGGTTTTGTTAGTATGAGTTTGTGTGTGTCTATTCATTTGTGTGTATAATTAGGAAATGGATAAAACTTCATTTTAAAACACTGTCACTAAGAGGATAGAATGATAAATTGTTGCACATTAATGATTTTTTCTTAGAATTTTGTGTATCCAAGATAATGTGTGCACCAGGATTCATACATTATCATAGTAAATGCATCTGGAATTGCTAAATAAACCATAACATTCAATTTGACATAATGGCCACATCGTATTACTTCTTCAGAGAGTCGAGAAATTCTCTCCTATTAACTAATAGAGCTATGTGGGCCTCTTTCTTCAGCAGACACTTCCCACTTGCTGTCTGGTCATTCTCTTGGGTAGGCAATGAGCAGATTGTCTCAGACATATAAGGCAGGAACATTTTCAGACATACTACATGGAAACATGAATTCTATGTTTCAAAAGCTAAAATCCAGCAGGGGAACCCCAGGTTTCAATGCAATATAGAGACTGCTCTCTTGCATTACAATTTGATGAATCTGGGCTTTCATAGTTCATCTAAAAAGTATTTTATTTTCATTTAAAGGGAAAAGGTCTAGTAAGTGACATCTTATAGTACACTAAATAATATTATCTAACTAGGTATGTCAGGTTCAGAACTTTGTACCATCTTTTGTAATCTAGTCATATCAAGTCGGAGATGATTTTTATTTATATTTTCTTGGATTACATAACATCATAGAAAATACCTTTGACTAAGTTTATTGGCTGATATATAAGAACATTATCAAGTAGAAATCCAACAAAAATCTGGAAAAATGTCTCAAAGATATCTTCCTCAAACCTATGTATCACTAATAGTCCAGTGAGGGTAAAGGACATTTAAAGATATTCTCAACTCATAGGGTCACAGAGAGCAACAAAGGAGCACTAGGAATGATTTCCGTGCATTCAAAGATAGAGTGCATATGGTCTTAGTAGAGAATATTTGCTTTCCTTTAAGGGATCTTTGTTGACTTCACTTTCTTAAGTTACCTATGAAAGGAATAGAATTTGGCAACATATTAAACTTTGAACACTGAGACTGACTATTCCTCTGCTCTGTGCATACTCAGTAGTACTCCTGCCAGACTCTCACTCCTGGTCACTGTGGAGAGCAACAAGTTAATTTTCTCCTTCCTTGTGGCCAAAGAACAAATATATGTTATCTTTACCTGTATATCCTTTGTAAGAAGCAAACATTCTAAAAATCTTTATTCTTATGTGGCAAGTGATATCATGAACCCAGATTCAGAAAGGAAATTATCTCTCTCTGAGGCAGGAAGGGTAACATAACATGTGAGCATCTCCTTCCCTCTCTTCTCCCCTGACAGACGTTGCTAATCAAGCTTGGCCCTCTTTGCTGTTTCCAAACATCCACTACCAACCATCAGAGTTAGCATGCAAGAAAGAACATACTTGCTTAGAGATATTTGAGAGTGGCTACTGTTTAAACTGGGGTATGATGTAAAATAAATGTCATTTGTAATCTGAGAGTGAAGGGGATGCAGAGCAGCAATATTCAGGTAGGGCTTCCCAATCCATTATTCAAAAAGCTGGTTGCTCTTTGTCTCAAATTGAATTCCAAGTGGCTCCTCCTCATCTATTAGAGGAAAAATGGATTCCTTTCAAAGAGTGCACTTTCAGAAGGGATAGTAAAGCAAAACTGCTCAGAACTTTTGGGGTAACTTCTTGGTGTTTTTCACCAGGGACACTGAAAAGATCTTAAGTTTAAGATTCTTGGTTTCCTAGGACTTTGGGGCTCCGAAGTGTCCCCTTCAAGTACCTGAACAGATCTCATTCCAGCCTTCTAGCAGGCTCTATATGCAGGGCATCTTTGATTCTGGCAACCTACTTGGGGAGATCCAGGAGCTCAGTGCTCAAAATATATTTTCTAATTAAGAGAAATGATAAATTAGTCTACGAATTTTTCTTCTCGATTGTCTAAATCCTTTTACCAGGAAAAGGAGGATAATGGGGTCCGTGAAGGAGTCCCATCCCAGAATAGAGATTTAACACCCTGTGTTGTATTTCTTGGGACTTAAGAGCAATAATAGGATGCAGGAAGGTGAGAAACTCCAAATAACAGATGATTTTCTGGCTACAAACTTTTCACCTTTTGAACAATTAAGTGACTCATTCTTCCTTAATGCATAAATTCTTTATCTTGAAAACTAAAGAACCCCTCCCAGGCTAAACAGGTCACTGTCTCATGGATAATCAAGTGGCCTCTGGTAACTGAAGTACTAAGAGAATAATACAATTGTTTGATTTTATATTAGTATTCCACTGTTTAAAAATATTGTCTCTAATTAGCAACATAATATTTTCTAGTTAGCAAAATAATGTGATCTACAACTAACACTTGATTGACACCTGCCTCATTTATACTTGATAAGTGCCCAGTTTTTCAATAATAGAAAAAAATTAATATTCTAAAAAGGAAGACTTTTTAGGGCTAAAAAGTTAAGTAAAGTTATTTATATAATGATATATATAAATAAATGATATATAATGATATATATAAACGATAAAACATTTTTATTTGCCTACTCTAGCATCTAATATGTCTGAAAGGCATAAAGATGAAAGCTAAACAACAAAATTATTTTTATTAATTCTCAAAAGTATTAATTAAAGCAATGAATCCTCATTTAGGATGCTGACTTGGCTATTGCAATAAAAAGTCCTTTTTTGCAAACCTAATTTACTATTAAATCTTACTTTTAAAATGTCCTGTGATGAAGATATTCAATACTAACAAAGAGAAATGTGTTAAATAAGGAAAGAAATTCTGTACCAAATTAAATGTAATTTTTAGGAGTATGCTAATAGTATAAGGACCCTTGGGCTATATCTACGTACTCAAATTTGAGTTCAGTCAAATAACAAGTAATTTTGAAAACCATCAGCTATCAAACTTTTTGGGGGCAGATTAGCTTGTATGTACAACCACAGTCTTAGGTAAAATTTTTAAAAACTATGCACAAACAGCAAGACTGTTGAATCTCAGATCTGTACCTCTGAAACAAATAATACATTATATGTTAAGAAAAAAAAAAGAAGAAGAAGAAGGTAGCGGGAGGAGAAGAATGAAGTGGGGGAAATCGGAGGGGTAGACGAACCATGAGAGACGATGGACTCTGAAAAACAAACAGGGTTCTAGAGGGGAGGGGGATGGGAGGATGGGTTAGCCTGGTGGTGGGTATTGAGGAGGGCACATTCTGCATGGAGCACTGGGTGTTATACACAAACAATGAATCATGGAACACTTCATCTAAAACTAATGATGTAATGTATGGGGATTAACATAAGAATAAAAAAAAAAAACTATGCACAAACAGATGTGTTCATCTCTGCTCAGTTCCTAGAAAAGAATCAAACCTGTTACAGCAATATATTTCAGATGACTTATGTCTCAGCTATGACTTAAAAATATCTCCATTGTACCATTTCTTTTCAGCCTTCTCATCTGAAAGTTTTATCTTTGAGTAAGATTTCTTCACTTATGACACATTCTGATAGCGTCTGGCCTACTTCTACAGCTTAAAGAGTGTTCATTAAAATGAAATACATTAACATATAAGCCACAGACAGGGAAGATGAAATTGCCTTAAATAACTACCAAGGAAGTAGGTGTAAATGAAAACAGTTATAAGTTGAAAATTAATTCAGGCATTAATACTTTGATACCAGGCGGATTTCAGGCTAGGCAATTAATTACTCATTTTGAAATGCTTGAAATAACCTCATTATTTAAAGATATAGGAAAATTTAGAGATGAGACTGGTCACTCGAAAAAAGGGTAAGTATAAAATATAAGATGCTACGGTATATGCTCTTAAGAAACATACCCTATGGGAAGGAATGTGGTTCAAAATGTAATCATATTTCTAGAAAGTAAATATACTCAGTAGAATTTTTAATAATAGGGGAAAGAAAAGAAAAGCAGGAAATTGCATCATAAGTGTATGTAATTTTTACAAGCTGACTCAATTCTTTTGTGGAAGGATATCGAACATAAATAAACTCCGTGTTGCAAGAAGATAAGAATAGAAATATTAGTGTGTGTCCCTATATTTAGGTCAAATGCAAAGAAACATCTTTTCCTGACAATGCCAGTTTTCTGTGTTGTCAAGGAATCGGGGGAGTTTCCATTGCTGAATTCTCCTGAGAATATGCTGCAAAATAAAATGCATTTTGCCTATTTATATGCAATGTATTCTAAAAGAGGGAGAAGAAGAAAGAATATCTGTGATTAAAGATATACAAGTTTTCATACTTTTAGCACTTGTTTTGCTTTTATGTACATGAATGTGAATGAGTTATTTTCAGGCTCCAAATTCTTTCAATATGAAAGAAGGTATGTGTTTTTTAATGATCTTACAGAAGGAATGTTTATGGGCATCTGCCTGGGATGACCAATGGGTTTTATATCAGGTGTAAAAGCAAATCAGTTTAAGGTATTGCCTGGAGCCTAGTACTGAAAAGTTTTGAGACTGCTGCCCTGGCCAGCAGAAATGAATGTCCAGATCAATTAGCAATGTCTCCCACGTGCGGGAGAAGGGAAACTAACATACACGTCCTTTGTCCTGATTTTAATTTTTATTCTCTAGCCAGCTAAACAAAGTTAAGTAATTCGTCAAAGATCTTAAACATGAATAAGTGCAGAAAAGGACAAGACCTCAGGTCTCTGGCTTTCTAATCTTTCTTTTGTATACTATACTGAACATACCTGAATATAATCCTCGTGTACTTATGCTGTAAACATCTATGTGTGTATGTACATATGTGTATGGCTGTCTGAATATACCTTTAAAACACTCAGCCATATGAGTGGCCCATCAGACAATGTATTTTCAATTTCTCTTTTTCATTATTTATTTGGAAGTAGGCAAAATATGTTTGAAATGTCCTCAATAAATTAAATCATGATTGTTTTTTTTTCCTTCATGATTGTAATGGAATCTGATCTATTCTCAGATACTTTCAATGTTCAGATTTTTGAAGTCAAGATCACTGTGAAAGAATAATGTTACAAATTATGAAAGAGTAATGCTTGCACTTTTATGTTGAGGTAGGAAAAATCCCATTGACAATCCTGATGGAGTATGCAATATCATTTAATTAAGTACTTATAAACAATTTCTATAAAAATTCTTCTTAAGGGGATAAAATGTAGAGTACCACACTATGGTACAGTAAATTCCTTTTATAATGCTGGGCTCTGCGACAACATAATGCCCATGATGTAGGCGTTCTACGTTATACTCAGAGAGATGTATTATACACTTAAAACAGTAAGCACATAGGTAAGGCAGATTTCACAGTTTTCCTAGGTGGTATGATTCAGGATCCTAGAAAAGGAATAAAATTCCCTAATTTCTTTCCTACATGCTGATTGTTGCACTTAATACCGCAAGTAGATTTTCCTATACCATAGAAAAGTATGGACCAATTTCTCCTACCAAGTGATTTGGATACGGAGCAAAAAGTGAATGGTAAGGGGAATATGGTAGTCCTGGCTGTGGTTGAAGGAACTAGAACAGAAGCTGACCTAGGGATACAGAGTATTATACAGAAAAGAGTAAAAATTTGTGAGCAAATACCTCAGCCTTAGATGAGATGCCCCATATCTGTGGTCACCATGTTTCTACATGAAGGGCTGGATTCAAAAAAGTCGTGTCCACAGCAGTAGACAGAGAAACTGGGGCAGTAGGAAAAAGTCAGCTTCGGAATCCTGATAGGAGGAAATGTGAGTTAGAGCCTGGAAAGGTCTTTTAAAGCAATGGTTTTTCTAGGAAATAGCAATTCCAGGTCCTAGGAGAGGAAAGAGCTCTTAAAGACATAGCATAGCAAAGTCCAGGCAGTTTTAATTGTGAAATGCTATGACATTCATAAATAAACATTAGTGGAAAAATATCTGTGAACGACTAGGAAGGTAACATGGCAATGAGAATGAGAATAAAAATAATGATAGGTGGAGAAGTTAACATGTGCCAAACTTAGGAGCTCTAGACAATACACATGGGTAGCCAAGGATGGAGAAGCCAAAAAAAAAAAAAAAAAAAAAATCAAAGACTAACTGACTACTCCACCATCTGGCCTTGGAAGGGAGAAGTGATTGTCTCACAGTATTGCTGCATTCATGGAAGAGCAGACAATATATAATGTAGTTTGATTTACCATTTTACTATATAAATGAGGAAGGTTGCTAAAGCAGCTGGATCTTGGTTTACAGAGTACTGTATAACCTGTGTCACAAATTAGGTATCCATTCAAAAGATTTCAACCAAAATTTACTGGACACTTGCTATGTGCCTGGCACTGTACTAGAACTTGAGCTCTCGGTGGTGGTCAAAACTGACATGGTCCCTGCCCTCATTCACTTAGGGTATTTGGAATAAATATTTGACATAATCCATGAAAGAATGTTATGCAGACAGAATAGATACCATGTGATCCTCCACCTCCTTCTAATCGGTGCTGCTACTGGCCAGGAATTCTCTTCTCCATATGTAGTGCTTAAGAGCAGGGGCTTTGAGTTTTAACAGACCTGGATGCAAATATACACAGTTCTACCACCTATCAAGTAAATGGCCTTGAAAAATCACCTTACCTCTGAGTCACTGTTTCTGAATGCAGAATAGGTCTGTTAAGAGAAAGTATTTTAGAGACTTCTAGTAAGAGAACCTGAATCTGGTTCTTCTTTCCTTCTAGGTATAGAGGAAGATTTTAGGCAAGATCATGTGGCTTATTTCAGCCAGTGAGATTATGAGCAATCTTGAAAGATGGAGCTAACACATAGGAGAGGCAGTGAATGGAACTCTGTCTCTTTCCCTCCCAAATTGAACTTTTGCTCTTTCCAAATGATACAATAGCAAGATGATTACCCTGATCTCTGAGGGATATATAGATATGCATGCAGCAAGGCAAAGAATAAGTATTTGTGGGCGCCTGGGTGGCTCAGATGGTTAAGTGTCTGCCTTTGGCTCGGGTCATGATCCCAGGGTCCTGGGATCGAGTCCCACGTTGGGCTCCCGGCTCGGCGGGGAGCCTGCTTCTCCCTCTGACCCTCTCCCCTCTCATGCTGTTTCTCTCTCGCTCGCTCTCTAAAGAATAAATAAAATCTTAAAAAAAAAAAAAAGAATAGGTATTTGTTCTGCCAATTCCTTGAGATCTCAAGGTTGCTTATTATAGCAGCATTGTCTAATTTATTTTGGATTAGACAGAGCATTTGAAGTATTCAGATTAGATAAAGCATTTCAGGTGTTGAGCACAATGCCTGTGATATAGTAAGTACTCAATAAATGCTGGCCTTTGCTCTAGACACAGATGGTTTCTTTGCAGAAGTTTAGTTTATTTTTCTGGTGTCCAAGAGGATGAAGTTTTTAGACACACGTCTTAGTTTAGGAACTCCTCTGTTCTCAGCACAGGGAAGCTATCAACCTCTCTCCACACAGACTCATAGGAAATGACTAGCTTCTTCTTTTATTTAAATCACTGTACGTTGACAATATTTGCTGTACCAAAGGGGCTCATGTTATTCAGCTCTACAAAGTCGCAAATAATATATATTTGAAAACAAGTGGTAGCTGATGTAAGCACCAGATGGCTCAAACATAAAATCAAGGGAGCTGCTTTTAGCTCTACCCCAGGGCTCTTAAAGCCGCCTTCTCAGTGCTCCTTTATATGTTGTAGTTTATTTCTGAAGTGACAATAAAATTGGGAACAGCAGAATGGAAAGGAGCACCACAGCCTCAGCATGTTTTAACAATCTGCTATGCATATGAGATGAAACATTGCCATCACTAGAATCAACAACATCTTGACACATGATTCAAACGTCAAGAATATCCAAGCATGTAAGATGTCTTTGAAACAGTGACAAAAAGCTAAAGTCAGATCCAGACTGGAACCCAATGCCTGCAAGGATCTTGTCTCCTCTTTTCTGAAAGTCGAGAGATTTGGAGAGTACAGTTTTGGCCTTTGGGGACGAATCTCCATGAAATGCATTATTACCATCCTTTGCATTTGAGGGCCGCATGGAGTGGGCCTCGCTTAGTGTGAAGGTATGACAGAGAGTGCTGTGCCCTAAGCAGCAGGAATATTCCTGCTCAGAAGAGCCACCAGTTTTGGAAAGATCCACCATGACTACAGAACCAGAGGACTGTTTTGGTTATGTTTTGCTGCATAATAAACTGCCCTAAATTTATTAGGTTAAAGAAAACAAACATTTACTATCTCAGTTTCTGTGGGCTAGGATTCCAGGAGTGGTTTAGCTAAGGGGTTCTAGCTCAGAATCTCTCACAAGGCTGCAGTTAAGGTGTCAGAGGAGGCTGAAGTCATCTGAGGTTTGATGAATGTGGAGAATCTGCCTCCAAGATCACTTAGGGTGGCTGTTGGCAGGAGATCTCAGTGACTTGCTGTGTGGGATTTTCCATGTCTTTCCCCAAGCTACTGATCAGAGTGGATGAGCAGTGGGTGAGGGGCTCAAGACAAAAGCTGCTGTGGCTTTTTAAATCTATAGTGAAGTGACATTCCATCCCTTCTGCCCCATGCTATTGTAAAACACTCCGACTCTGGGGCGATGGTGTGACAACCAGAAGGTCAGCATCACCGGAGGCCATCTTGAAGCCTGCCTCCCACCGAGGCCATGGCTATAGCAGAACACTGGCAAAACAGAGAGGGATCAATTTTCTGAGATGTGCATGCAGTCCTCACTGCTGTTTGGGACCCCATTGATATGAATGAACATTCTATTTATTAATCTTTCATGTTTCTTTTTAAATTTTTTGTATATGTCTAAGTATCTTTCACTTGATGTTCCTTTTTTTGTGATGGACCATCCTTGTTTTGATTCTTCTCTGAGAGATACTAAAGTGGTAGAGCTATGAAGCCAGTTTTTAGAGTACCTCTTCCCAACCAAGAGAGAAACAAGAATAGACCACAAGTGGCAGAGACGACTTATCCCCTTTCCACTCCAGTGACTACTAAATTGCAAAATACACATCCTCTCATTTCCAATTAATTATCCCCGAACAGATATTTCCCAGCCTACTGTCTCTGTCTCTTGACAAATGAACAAGTTAGATGGGCAGTAGCAGACAACAAGGGAAGGGGTTGTTACTTTGAACTGGCAGTGAAATGAAGATTTAAACAAAGAAATGTAGATGAAAAGAATAGGAGAGCTATTCAAAAAAGATTTTTCCACCTCTTACTTTAGCTATATGAAAACATAAAAAACATCAAAACATTCTGTAAGAAAGGAAGTTGGCAGACACAGTTGTTGGTCATAATAGAATATTTGTTTTAAAAATAAAAGCAACTTAACAGTGATTAGAGTGTCAAACCAACTTGCTAACCTCCCTCTAGTTTTTCACTTCATTCTGGTTGATCTCAATCTGTGGCCTGATTGACTAGTAGCTAGAAATGATTTACAGAAGCAGCAACCAGTAGGGCATTTCTTTATACAGACCAACCTGATCATAGGTAATTCAGGTCTTAATTCACATTACACTGGTTCCTTCAGTCCTGTAGGCTGTCTTTTCTACCCAGTTATACCGAAGGCCACCCCTTACCCAATACGTTCTCAGAACTGTAGGCTTAAGTGGTAAATTCATAAGCTCCAGGGTCCAGACACACTGGATTTAAATTCTGACTATGTCACTTCCTTTCTGTGTCATGACAGATGACTCAATGTCTCGGTTTTTTCCTCTTTAATAATGAGGATAATAATAGTATCTACTTCCCTGGATTGTTTGGAGGATTAAAAGGGTTAATTTGTTTCAAGCATTTAGAACACAGCCTGACAAATACATATATGCTACTAAAATCACCACCTTAAAAACATATTTGCCTTCTTTGTTATTTGGTAACAATTAATGTTGTATGTTATACGTGATATCAACTTTATTTTAATTACTTTGCCCCACTTGAAAGCAAGTGCTGTCATTTATGTTTGTCTCCACAACACATTGTATAATTCTTGACACATAGTAGGTACTCAGTCAACTTTTGAGATGAATGAATTAACAGATAAACTAAGTAATTTTATTCTTCACTGTAAAATTTTCATTTTACCCTCTATTTAATGAATGAGAATTTTTGGAAATTGTTTTTACAATGAGCATTCTTATTTAAATGGATTAAAGAAAACTTTAGTCAACTTACCTTTATGCTGACTATAACCAAACCCTGGTTAAATAACTTTGTATAATACAAACACTAGTGTCCGAAGAGCTGTTGTATTATTTTTTTTTAATCTTTAAAAAATTACTCTTCTTTTTGGTAGTTTATTCTTATATGCTTATCAGACCCAAATTCCTCTTCACATATATAACCATTCGACCCATAGAATCATAATATTTTCAAGTTGGAGTGCATCATGGATATCATATATTCAGATGTCTAATTTCATAGGCAGGGAAAAAGCAACTGATGTCAAAATGGCATAGCTAATCAGGACCCCAAATATAGAAATATATATGAGAAAGTAGTTGTAGAGAGAGAATCCATCCCTACCAACCCTCAAGTTATGCCTCAGTGGGCCACTTCTCTACACACAGCTTGAGTTTCTACTCAAAGGTCTGGGCTCTTCCTGTGGAAGCATCAGCCAGAGCTGCCTGCTCCATGTTACTTAACAAGTTCAAAGGAGATAGAAATACTAGGAGATTTGTCATGAAATGAATCATGTTTACCAAAGTGCCACACCCCACATACAATTAAAAGATAAAGTGGAAAAGTTAAGGCAGGAGTATGGCAAAAGAAAGAGACAGAAAAAAAGAAAAAAGATACAGAAGGCAACAAACTATCCACAAACCGGGGATTTAAAAGTGATAACATGACACTGAAGTCAGCAAAGGGCATTGGCTTTTAAAGGAGTCTAATCACCTCCAAGCTAGAACAGTTCAGGAGAGATTTTCTTTCCATAAAACCTGTTTGGCAGTTGCCATGGAAACCAGCAAAACTCAAAGCAAAACACCCCAAAATGAGAAGCATGTGTAGTATGCTTCGACCTGATAAATATAAAGCGTTCTTTGTTCCTTCTGTGAACAGGTCAAAGGCAGACAAACAGATCCTGATCTGTGGCTTTTGAGCTCATTCAAGGTTCTCTAAATTCAGCAGGGGACCCACCCCCCAAATCATTTCTCCCTGCTACACAAGGCTGCATCGGGCTGAGATGCTGTCTCTTTCCATACACTGTTATGTCTCTGGCATCTAACATAGCCCTTGGCATATAATAATTAATAATCATTGTTGCATGAACTAAAGAGTGAAGTGCTTCGGTTGGAGCCAGCCATCAGTCAGTCACAAAAGCAGATCTGACCTGGAAGTCAGAAGACTTGAATTCTGACCTCAGTTCTGAACCCAACTAGCATCAAATGACATGCTATTTCCTTTCTCTTGACTCTCTGCTCCCCTTTTTGATTGAGGAAACAGCCCTAGAAAGCTTAGATAACTTGCCTAGGGCTGCAGAGTTAACAATCACAGAGCCAGGATAAATTCCCTAGTCTACAATTCTTTCCACCCTACCTTACTGGGTTCATAAAGTAAATTGAGTCTCAGTGGAATTATCAACTACTCTCACTGAGACCAAACACAGCTAGTCGGACTGCCTCCCACCCGCCTCCTTAAACAATCTTCCATCCGGGCTGTCATTAGAGAGAAGATAATAGTAATTGTAATACTTAATATGTAACATGTATATAATTTATTTAAGTTAAAAATTTAATGTCTGTTATATACCAGGCACCATGCTAAAATTTTTACAGAAATTATTTAATTTTCACAATCACCTTATGAGGCAAGTTATTATTGTCTCCATTTTACAGCTAGGTAAATGGAAGCCTAGAGAAGGTATTTATTTTTTTTATTTTTTATTTTATTTTTTTTAAGATTTTATTTATTTATTTGAGACAGAGAGAATGAGAGACAGAGAGCATGAGAGGGAGGAGGGTCAGAGGGAGAAGCAGACTCCCTGCCGAGCAGGGAGCCCAATGTGGGACTCGGTCCCGGGACTCCAGGATCATGACCTGAGCCGAAGGCAGTCGCTCAACCAACTGAGCCACCCAGGCGCCCTAGAGAAGGTATTTAATGTAGCCAGTGTTACCACTGTGAGATAGAAAAGGAAACAATTTAGATAAATGAATCTTAAGCAAATAAGTCACTTAAAACATACTAGTTCAGCAAATGAGAGGAACAATGAGTGAGCAGGAAGAGAAAGGAAAGCCTACACATTCGAGGAAGCCTGAGGAGTTACTGAGTTTTACCAAAAAAAAAAAAAAAAATAGATGAGGTCGGTTGGCAACAGTGGCCCCAGTGTGCGTACCTTTGTCATGTACAGCTGTGGTGAAGTCAAAAAGTGAAACAAATAGAACACGCCAGACAACTGCTTTGACTTCCTATGACGCCTGAAACCTCATGTGGTTTGGATGGCTAACCATTCTACCCAACTTAACCAGCTGGTGCTCTGCCCTGGATTTCCCAGGAGTTTAATCTTAGGTGAGGAGAATAACTTCCTTCACTGAAATATGTGACTTGGAGTAGAAGTTTGTCAAAACTAATATTCTGCTCACATTTTTAAACTTAAATTTTTTCTGTGTCTGTTAAAGGTCTTGGTATTAAGAATATCTTCTAGAAGATCTGAACCAAGGAATGGTGCATTGAGCTTGAAACCAGTTTGTTCTCCAAAACCAAACTTGACCGAAATCCTATGTATTTCTTTTATGTATATACAGTAGATTAACTAGGACACATTTATGTCCAGCTCATTATGCCTGCCTGCATTATCTGTCTTTTCTTTCTTCATGATAATGAAATGTTTTGTAATTAAATGCAAGAGAAGAAAATATAGAAAAATTATCATATGGTCAGGGCAGCAACGATCTTGGTCAGACTACTCTTTCAATTTGCATAATAGTAACTGCTTCAATCCTGCCAAATTTAAAAAAAGTTTCAAAAAATTTATATGCAAGCAAAGCTAAAACTTCCATTTGGACTCAGTAATTAAACTCCTCTCATCTTTTTTAGATTTTATTTATTTATTTATTTGAGAGAGAGTGTGTGAGAGAGATCATGAGCCGGGGGGCGGGGGAAGGGTAGAAGGAGAAGCAGACTCCCCACAGAGCAGGGAGGCTAATGTGGGACTTGATCCCAGGACCCTGGGATCATGACCTGAGCCGAAGGCAGACACCCAACCAACTGAGCCACCCAGGTGCCCAGAACTCCTCTCATCTTGAGGATATATTTGAACTGTAACCCTAAGATGTTTGGTTGGAGTCTGTGAATCACTACTCTTCACAAATCCTCCTGTTCCAGCAGATATTATGGGGTTGTCACATGTGCATAACATGTACATAGTACAAATGTCACACTAAAACATTCACACATGAGCAGAGGTACCCACACATACGCAATTGTACACATATTCTTTCGTTCATCTAGGAAGCATTTATTAAGGACGTACTGCATACCAAGCAGTGTTCTAGGCATTGAGAGTACATTAGCAAAACAGGTAAAGCTCCTGCCTTTGTGATGTTTATACTCTACCTAGAAAGGAAAAAAGTGTTTATCGTATATGTTCATATCATGTAACATACACATACACATCCATAGATACATATATGTACATATATATACATCCATAGATACATATGTGTGTGTATATCACTCACCTGACGCCTTACACTCTGTTGTATGCATATATACACATTTGCACGTTTTTAAGTTCATTTAAGACAAAATAGAAAAATTTTCCAAAGTTAGATGTGCTCCAGAATTCATCGGGTCAGACTTTGACACCAAGTAAAATTGCTTGTGGAGCCCTTGATCTTCAGTCACTTGCTCTGCTTGCCTTTGGCTGTTGTTATGAAGGCCAGATGTCATGACAGGAATGAAATTATGATAACACACACCTTGGCACATTACTAAGAAGACTTGGCTCTCTTAGACTAATGTTGTTGGGTAGAGCATGGCAAAGGTTTCTCTTTTCTTCATTGACACTGGATTGGGAGTGGAAAGACTGGGTTTCTAATTCCATCTGTGTAATTTACTAGCTATACAAACATTAATGTATCTGTCTGGTCCTCATTTTCCTCATCTCTCAGATGAACTAGTGGAATCAGAATGGCCTCTAAGGTGTCTTCAGGCTGTAACATCCTCTGCTTCCAACTAAAATAATTTACCTTATTACCTTGCTGTTCAGAGAACACAGCATATCATACCCTCTTGACATCTCATATTCTGAAAAACATTGCTCAGTGTAGACTATGCTGTAGCTAAATTTGTTGTTGGCAGGCTCACGTTAACAATGAACCCATATGACATCCCCTTCTGTTGCTGTCTGTCACCAGCTTGGACAAAGCACATAATTCGAATATGTAAACCAAAGTTTAGTATGTTAGAGCTCAGAGAGTTTTTCCCTAACAATGTGTCATAGTTACATGATAGATTCCCCTGCTATAGACTCCTAAAGTACCCTGTATTTATTGATAGTTCTTACTATAGTATAACTTATGTAATTATTTTGTTTTTATTTATTGCCAATCTGTCTTACAATATATTTACAGAGAAGGGAATTCGTCTTTTTCGCCACTGTATCACCACACCTTGCATAATGTCAAGAAAACAGAATGCATTCAAAGGGTATGTTGAAAGGAAATTAATAACGCCCCAAAAATCTGATGCATCAACGTGGCAATGATCGAGTAGCACTTCCCTAGGAAAGCCTTCTGTGGTCACCTCTCAAGGCTTTGCCCTTGGCCTTTGGTATTTTACCTTAACTGCTCCTTGGCAAGCCTGGTTTTCTGCTAGCATTGGTACCCCCAGAAAGCTGTATCACTGCCACACGGCTTCAAATAGAGCGTTGGTGCAACTCTAGTAACACATATTCTGCCAGCCTATTCTGTTCCTGCCGTTCCATGTAAAACCTGTCCTTATCACCTGACTCAAAGAAGCAGCACGTGACTGTAACTTACTTCAATGCCTGTAGTGGATATCCCACAGCATCCTTCTTTATAAAAGAGTTTGTCATCGTAGGCCAGGTCTTACTAGCTAACAGGTGGGCTCACTTAACATATCTTCAGTGGAGCCAATACTTAGTCTCAAGCTGCCTTTTTATTACCGGTTTTCAGGAATTACTTTTTATATTCCTCAGTTGTTTACAAATATATTGCCTCAATAAGGCCTATGAATAGCTGGAGATTAAGAGATTTCTTCCAGGGCTCCTGGGTGGCTCAGATGGTTGAGCGTCTGCCTTCGGCTCAGGTCATGATCTCAGGGTCCTGGGATCGAGTCCCGCATCGGGCTTCCTGCTCCTTGGGAGCCTGCTTCTCCCTCTGCCTCTCTCTCTCTCTCTGTCTCTCATGAATAAATAAATAAAATCTTTAAAAAAAAAAAAAAGAGATTTCTTCCATGATATCAGAAATGTTAGATCTTGATCAGAGAGGAAGGATACAAAAATTGGTATCTTCTTACTATCTGCCAGTCACTATGCAAGGCATTTCATGTTGGTTATTCCACTTGAAAAAAAACCCATCTTATCTATAATTGTTAACGTGTAAAAGATCTTGAAGTTAATATATAGCAGACATTTGAATCCATTTCTGTATGACTCCAACCTCACGTGGTTAGATCTTAGTAACAGTGTCGATTTGAATTCATCAAACTCCCTTTTAGATTTAACAATTCAAGCTGATGAGTAATATGCTAATGAAGCAGAATGGATATCTGGTCATTTACCAACTCCTTGCAGATCCCTGTGCCAAAAAAATCTGGAGGCAATCAGGAAAAGCCATCCCTCTGTATAGTCGTACATGGGGAAGGATTGGAAAGCGCTCACAGGTTGCAATTCAGTCTTGGAAGTCATCAAGATTTTGTAGGTTTAAGACAATAAACAGTTCGACTATTAATTACCAGGTGCCTTGACCCTGCATTTCATTGTATGATATCAATATAATGGACTTTTATAAATATGTCGATGGTTTATAAATACGTCAGTGGTTAATAGTCCTCTTTTGGATCCCTGTTGTATCCTCAACTACATTCCCTTTACTTTGATTTTCATTCTAATTTGTATGAGAAGAAATCAAGTATGTCTGTTGAAAGCTGAGACATTTATTATTCTGTGATTCTGGGAAGCATGTTTCAGAAATAACATCACGCTCTCATCAGAGCGTTTCCGGAGATTATCTATATAATGATGAAAGTCATGCAGTCTTTGGCATCAGAGTGCCATATGAAATATTCGCTAAAGCCCAATGTTCCGCAATGGCCTTCTGAGTCAATATTATATTTACTGAAAGCTGGTAGTTCACACCGAAGAAGTCTGGGACAGACATTTCAATCCATGGTAATCCATAGCATGGATCAAAATTCTTCCAAAATTATTCTCTCAAAATCTCATCCAGTAGAGAAATATTTTGGAGCAACTGTGACTGTAAGTCTAGAAAGTTACTTTATTAATATTATTAAACATATGAATGCACTATTTGTTATTAATGCCCCATTTTTTAATACAGAAAGTACATTTTCTTCACTCAAAACTGGCTTTGGGTGGACTGATATTCAAAGAACTAGTTTTGACAACGTTAAGTACAGACCATCTCTAACTTTTGATGGTTCAACTTAATGATTTTTGTCCTTTCTGATGGTGCAAAAGCAATATGCATTCAGTGGAAAGCTTACTTCGAATTTTAAGGTTTGATCTTTTCCTAGGCTAAGGATGCTTTCTGGTGATGCCGGGCGGTGGCAGTGAGCCATAACTCGCAGTCAGCCATGGGGTCACATGAACCCCGATAAACTTACAACCATCCTGTCCCTATGTAGCCATTCTGTTTTCACTTTCAGTACAGTATTCAATAAATTACATGAGATATTCAATACTTGATTATAAAATGGGCTTTGTGTTAGATGAATTGCCCAATTGTAGGCTAATGTAGGTGTTCTTTGCATGTTTTGGAAGGGTAGGCTAGGCTAAGCTGTGATGTTTGGTAGGTTAGGGGCATTAAATGCATTTTTTACTTATTTTCAAACTGTGGTGGGTTTATCAGGACATACCCCCATCGTAAGTCAAGGAAGAGCTATATAGCAACATTGGTACTGCCTTGGGCTATTTATCAGGACGATAACAGACATGCATCTTTTTTTAGTTTTGAATAGGGCTTTCAAATAGGTCCTGGAGATACACAAACATATAGAGATACTTGCATCAACCCTCTAATTCTTATGCCTCTGTGAATCCTCCTTTATCCTATCACATCTCACATATACACACTCAACCTTCTGCAAACAGCAACTCCATATAGGATATTCCTTTCACTAGGCACAAAGCTTCTTCTCCAAAATAAATGCAGAATGATTTTGTGCATTTGTAAAGTTACAGTGAATTTTTGGTCATTGAGTACAGCTAACATTAATGTGGAGACTTCTCCTTGTAAACATTTGGAAATATTGTTGCAACTTTTCCATTAATAGAAATGGTTCTTCTTAAGAGGAACATATTTTACTTTTGAGGTTGAATTATACGATAGTCTCTTATAATAACTCGGAGTGTTGAGAGTACTGTAATGATTTTAAAGGTCATTTATCATAATTTCAATTAAAAAGTAGGTTAACTTTTATAGAGCCACGTTTATTTATATGCCAAGCAGTTACCGTGTGAAGTGATTTATCTCTGCCCTCACTACAGTGTGGACTGGTAGATATCATCACTATCTCCAGTGTATTAAATACACAAACAGAGAGGGTGAGTGGCTTCTAAGTATTGCACCCAGGATTTGGTCCTAGGTAAGTTTTCTCCAGAACCTCTATCATTGACCATTGTGCTAAACCATCTTCAACAACCATGCAATGGAAACAAAAATAACCCAGTGAAGTATGTGAGCAAATCATTATAACTTCTTCATTACATACTAGAAAAGTGAAATTCAGAACTTGGGTTAGAGTCAGACACCTAAGGTTGGCAGATGGGGTAGAACCTAAGTTTGCTGACTGCCGAGATAGTGCTGTCTGTATTAGATAATACTACCCTGTGGTCACTGATGTCAGCAGCAACCCCAGGAATGTTCACAGCGTTTCTTCCCTGGGGGCAAAAGTGTGATGCCTCCATTGTCCTCTCTGCACAAAGTCTCTGCTGTTACGTGCCCTCACAGCCTGACGCCCGCTTTAGGGGCCTCCCCTATAAAGGTAAAAGGAAAGGGTCACCTTTTTTGCCTTCTGTGTCCAATCTAGCTCACAGTCTGTCTTCTGTGTCTCCATCAGCCCTAACCTTGGTCATTCCATGGCCACATCTTCTTCATTCTACTGTGAAAATGGCATTGCTTCCACTCTACAATGATTGGGAATCCGAGCTTTCCGAGGAAACCATGGCAACCAAAAGGATTAATTTCTGCCCGTGTCTCAACACACAATCATGTTCTCTCTTGACAGTCCAAAAGATAACTCACACACGTCACGGCAGTGTAATAACATACAGATAAAATAATCTAGAAACCAAATATGAACTTCCAAAATACATAGAAATAAAGCGGTTTGATACTGGACAATTCTAACAACATATTGTGCGTGTGGAGTTATAAAACAATAATTAACGAGGTCTATAGAAAGGCTTGTTACAAATGGCTCCTTCTTATAATGCACTGTTTCTCCTCAGTACCTGGTTTTAATAGCATTCCCTCTTGTCCTAGCCAAAATCACATTCACTAACAAAGTAAAATCTTGTTTTACAAGACGCCTCATTTTTTTCACATAACTGTTGAAAATGTCTGTCTTGGTGAACTTCCCTTCACCCCTGTTTTATGTACAATTAAACCATCTGTTTGCTGAGGCTATTTCCTACAGTACTACAGTTGCCCACAATGATATGTTCTGCCTTTAACCCTGGAGTGCTCACTCTGATTCTCCACATAATGAGACGCATAAGAAAGTCTCACTGAGAATTTTTACTGTTGTGCATCAGGAGAGCCCACTTGGCACCTTCTGAGGAAAAATTTCGCTGCTTACAAGTTGATTACTAATGCGACAGAACAACAGCTCAGTTCTGATCCATATAAAAACAACCAGCATTCTTAAAGTTAAGCAATATCTGGTCAAACTACTGTGTTAAGAGAGTGGGAGTTTACAAGTTCAAGATTCTTATTTGATTGTGTAACCCAGTTATGATAATGTCCTCTGAGCTATTTGGAGAACCATTCTTCTATGGCATCAAGGCTTATACAGAAGCAAACAACTATATTTGGTATTGACCTGAAATATGATAACAAGATTGGAAAATCATGTGTTATAAACCATTTTTTTTTTCCACGCAAAGCTCTATGTTATAGAAGCCTCCAGGAATTAACATTGAATTTGCCTCTCTTCCATTTCTGGTGACAGAAGCCATTCACTTATTAGTTGCCTTTAATAGAAAGACCCTATTATTGGGAAAGCTAGTGGTGGTAAAGGGTTGTAAGATCCCTCACAAAGGAATGTCCTATTTAAGTAATTATAGAAATAGTGGAAGTGAGCAGCCTATTTCTTCTGGAAGGTGAGAAAATGGAATGCTAAGACATCCTAGCACAAAGTCTTTCCCATTTCTACTCCTTTTTAGCTGTGTGGTTATGAACAAAATAGTTAACCTCTCTGTACTCCATTATCTCATCTGTAAAGGGGAATTAATAATAGTATGCACCTCACAGAGTTTTGGGGAGAAGAAAATAAGTTAATACATGTAACTGTGCCTGGCACATAGCAAGAGTTCAATAAATGTCAGCAATTGTAATTGATATGATAATATGATAATAATTATTGTTATTATAGCAACTGTTCACAAAGTCGTTCCTGAAAGATTCAATCAGTATCTGAAGAGTATAAGAAAATCTACAGCAGGTTTATTGGCTCTAGTAAGTTTCAACTGTTACCCAAACTGTATTTTTAAGTAATAAAATATCATTATTTTATAAAAAAAAGCACCTGGCTATATTGAGTTAATGGGGTCATTCTAATTTGTTTAAAGATATAAGGAGGAAAAAGTGTATTTTTAAATACCTCTGTATATGTTAATACTATATGCCTATAGTTTGGCTCCATTTTGAAATTAAAGTGTGTTTGTCCCACACCGAAATTGTAAGGTCTATAAATTTCTACCCTTACTTAAACCAGAACTGTTAAAAAATACTTTGGATTCTACAGTTATCTTCTAAGAGCCAGTATGACTCCCAAATAATTACCCCAAAACATGATCTATTAACCTTTTGAATTAGAAAAAAAAAATCAGCATCCACATTCTAGATGGAATTTTGTTACTTACATATTTTAACTATTCATGATAGTCTCCCATCTTTGCTTCTACTTAGTAAAGTTAAACCTCCCCAAATCCCAACGCTCTACTTAATTTTCTCTTCAGTGATTCAGATACTAATTTTTCCATTCACTTCTATAAGTAATAACAGAAACTGCTGCTATTCACTCTCACTTGGTTGTTTATATAAAGGATCTTTAATCCTACCAACAACCCTACAAAGTAGGAGCTATTATCTAAATTCAATAAATGAGGACACTGGGGGGTTGGAGAGATTCATTAGCATGCTCACCATCATGCAGCTGAATAATGGCAGGTTTGAGATTTAATTCCAGTTTTATTTGGCTCCTTTATAACTTACCAAACTGCCTCACATCAAGACATCTAGCTGACTCTTATTATCTTCAACCCTCAGCACCAGTTCCTCCCAATCTTAGTGCTTTGACTCCACTTCCTCTGCTTTCTCTTCTGCTTCCTACCCATCTGGCCCCATGCGTGACCTCTTGTTTATAATGGGAATCTCCAACTCAATCAACTTCTCTGGTCCTGATTCTTGTTTTACATAAAATTACCTCACTAGGGCTTCTACTATATTATGGCCTATGTGGGGAAAATATCTTGTATTGACTCTGAAATTAAATTATGTATTGACTATGAAACTAAATTATAGAGTAGATCCTACACACAGCATAATTTTTCATGCACTAAATTCCTGTATTCTTTTAAAAACCCTTTCTAGGACACAATGAGGCCTTATATGAGTAATTTAGCTCTACATAAGTGAGCACAATGAAGAGCTTGGTTCAATAGCTATTTGTTTCTACCATCCTTACATTGAGATGAAGTTGTAGTTGTATGCCATGCCATCCTTTTCAATGAACTCTCAAATCAACATTAGAAATTCAAAACAATGGAAGCCAAACAGTTGAAGAAATTGAAGTTCAGTTGTCCAAATTACTAAACATGGAAAACTCTGCTCACTGTCCTACTGAATTTAGTTTTCCTGTGAATACACATTCTGATTAAACTTCTACCTCACAAGCCATTTTATGGTTTCATTTCTCTTTTGAATTATAAAATCCTTTCATTTGGGTATACACTCCGGTTGTATATTAATGAGATTTGCTATATAGAATTAAACTAAGTTTAACATAAATTTTCATTATTTTTGAAGGAGCTTTTTTTTTGTAATTTAAGAGCACAATAGCATAAAAATGCTTGAGGGTTTACGCCAGCCTAACAAAAGAGTAGTTTTTAAATTAGAGCAGTGTTTCTCTATGATTTTTTATTTCAAATTTTAATTTTCTATAAATAATGGCATTTTGACATAAGGATTGAATGCTCTAATATTTTAAAGCCCTACATTATGTAATCCATAGGCTTCCTGAGACCAGGCATGTCTAATGGTTTTATTAACTTCTTTTTTTTTTTTTTTACAATTTATTTATTTATTTTAGAGGAGGGAGGGGCAGAGAGAGAGGGACAAGCAGACTCCCCACTGAGTGGGAAGCCAGACTGGGCTTGATCTCAGGACCCTGAGATCATGACCTGAGCCAAAATCAAGAGTTGGATATTTAACCAACTGAGCCCCCAAAACACTTTGATTCTAACAAACATAAAAATTGGAACACATCAAATGAGATAATGCATAAATTATCTATTGATTAAAAAAAATACCTGGGGCCTCCACTTTAAAACTAACATTTAGGAAGAGGATTATCAATTTATTTTATGAGCCCATGTTTTTCAAAACTTTTGGACCGTGACCCATAATAAGAAATACTTATTTCTTTTTTATTTATTTATTTTTTTTATATAGCGTTCCATGATTCATTGTTTGCGTATAACACCCAGTGCTATGGCTGACCCATCCCCCTACTCACCTCCCCTCTAGAACCCTCAGTTTGTTTCTTAAAGTCCACAGTCTCTCATGGTTTGTGTCCCCCTCCGATTCCCCACCTTCATTTTTCGCTTTCTACTATCTTCTTTTTTTTTTTTTTAACATATAATGTATTATTTGTTTCAGAGGTACAGGTCTGTGATTCAACAGTCTTACACAATTCACAGTGCTCACCATAGCACATACCCTCCCCAATGTCTATCACCCAGCCACCCCATCCCTCCCACCCCCCACCACTCCAGCAGCCCTCAGTTTGTTTCCGGAGATTAAGAATTCCTCATATCAGTGAGATCATATGATACATGTCTTTCTCTGATGGACTTATTTCGCTTAGCATAATACCCTCCAGCTCCATTCATGTCATTGCAAATGGCAAGATTTCATTCCTTTTGATGGCTGCGTAATATTCCATTGTATATATATACCACTCTTCTTTATCCATTCATCTGTTGATGGACATCTTGGCTCTTTCCATAGTTTGGCTATTGTGGACATTGCTGCTACAAATATCGGGGTGCATGTACCCCTTCAGATCCCTACTTTTGTATCTTTGGGGTAAATACCCAGTAGTGCAATTGCTGGATCATATGGTAGCTCTATTTTCAACTTTTTGAGGAAGCTCCATACTGTTTTCCAGAGTGGCTGCACCAGCCTGCATTCCCACCAACAGTGTAGGAGGGTTCCCCTTTCTCCGCATCCCCGCCAACATCTGTCGTTTCCTGACTTGTTAATTTTAGGCATTCTGACTGGTGTGAGGTGGTATCTCATTGAGGTTTTGATTTGGATTTCCCTGATGCCAAGTGATGTTGAGCACTTTTTCATGTGTCTGTTGGCCTTTTGGTTGTCTTCTTTGGAAAAATGTCTGTTCATGTCTTCTGCCCATTTCTTGATTGGATCATTTGTTCTTTGGCTGTTGAGTTTGATAAGTTCTTTATAGATTTTGGATACTAGCCCTTTATCTGATATGTCATTTATCTGATATGTCATTTGCAAATCTCTTCTCCCATTCTGTCAGTTGTGTTTCGGTTTTTGATTTTATTAACTTCTATAATCCCAGTACCTAGAATATTGCTTAATACATAGGAAGAATTGAAACATTAATGGTAAATATATATATAACTTTCCTTAGAGAAGGAAAACAGGAAAATTTCCACATTTTTAAGTAATCACATGCAGAGTTGCTGTAGAAAGTTTCCACTTCTCAACAACACCAAATCACACTGCCAGGAGGATGACTGGACTTTTGAATTTTCAGTTGTAGCTTGTTATCTGAGTAATTATTTGACCACTTGAGAATGGTCTCTCTTCAAAAGTTACATTTCCCCATCCCAAATCTTTTGTAACGTAAACCATAATCCTTGTCAACTGTCCTAAACATCTTGCCTAATCCATTAGCTCAGAACACTCAGGAAAGGACCCAGGAAATCAGCCCTGCAGACTAAGACACACACAGACTTTGGTCCCCCAAATAATGAACCCCCAAAAATGTTTTTTGGAGGTTCCATTTCATAACTCTTGTTAAACTATGGTTTTATTATTCAAACCAGTAGCTGAGCTAGAAGATGGTTAGTGAGTTAACTATTAAATGGAATTGAGAATTGCCATAGCCTTATCTGTGGAAGAATCAGTGAAAGACAGCAAGAGCCCCAATGAGGTTAGCAAATTAAAAATAAAACAAAACAGTTTTTTTGAATCTATAAAATCGCTTGTTGGTTTTGGGAACATCGATGAGCAAGGTGGGAATTCTTGCTCAGAGATATGATTTTGTATGAAGATGTCTGCTTTTACCTCCCACAGCCACACTCACTGTGTTTGGGTATAAGAATCTGGATTTTTTTTTTTTTTTTTTTACTATTATAGGACATGCTTATTAACTAGGTTAAAAAGCAGTGGGTTACCTGTGTGTAATTAGTACTGAAATAAGCCTCTCAGACCACTGTCTTATTAGAGTTTCTCAAAATGCCATGTTATACTGATATTTGCATTCTTCCTCATTAAAAATCATTCATATGCTTCAGGATGGCCAATGATGGCATTTAATCTTTGTATTACTATTATTTTTATGATCAACACTATTTAATACTTGAACAGAAATAATCCTATTAAGAGATAAGTGAAAATGGAAACCTTAAAAGTGCATACATTATTTAAAATGCCATAGAGATTATTATTTCTTAGATACTTGCTAGAAAATTATATTGATACGCCAAAGATATAGTTACCCTTCAATTATGCTTACATTATAGCCAGCGGTGCCTTGTAGATATGCAAATATATTTCAGGTAATTCAAAATGTGTACATGTTTGTGTATATGTGTGGTGTGTGTATGTGTGTGTATTTACTTTTTACATAGAGACATAAAGGCAGACATAATTGGTTCTTTAAATGGCCATATTCTGTAGGTATACTTGTAAAATAGGAAGTTGATCTTCAAAAAGGCATTTTGAGATATATGAATTTTACCCATGATTTTTACTTTTAATACATATTAAAAAACAGTAACTGGTCGAATGACTTTATAAGAACTGGAATCAGCTTTCTTAGAAGTCATTCTATGTGCAGGTTTTAGCATTTTTCTAGAAGGAAAGCTTGAAACCTTGCTCAAGAACGCTAAGGCTGGTCCTTAAACTTCACACAGCATAACTTGATGCTCCAGACCAGAATGTGGAAAGGACTCCTACATGTTGGCTCAGAGTGAAAGATATATCAAAGACAGTGATGGGGTGTTGTGTAAGCCTCAGAGATTGGATTCTGTTCAGTGGTTTCCATGGTCAGGGAAGCCTTCAAATAAAAGACCACCTGTGTATATGTTGCATGACTGTGATTGTCTCATGAGTGTTTGTCTTTTATGTATGATTAATATGCAAAATGTTTTTCTTTTCTTTCCTTTTCCCTTTTTGTAGAAATTATTGAGCCTACTACCTCTAGTCCTGTCACAAGTCCAGGTCAGTATCCACATACATTCACAAAGTATGTTTGGGTACTTTCTCCATTAAACAAGACCTCTGCATTGTTATAGAAATAAACCGATTTGAATATGGGCCGCATGCTTGCGGTACCACTCTAATGTCTGTTACTTGTCCTCGTCTATCTGTGATTTGTCCCCCCTTTGGATTTTGTGATCTAACCCTGATTTGAGGCCAGTATCTTTGATTTCATTCTTTAGGGCTTATGCACTAAATATGTGTCACATTGTGTAATAGTTGCAAGGTGGTTAGCTTCTGCAGTATCTTTACAAACAGAGCTGTAGAGAGTTTACAAGATTTTCTGAGTAGCTATAAAAAAACTATATACTTTGGCTTGGTATTTCATTGTTATAAAATCATTATAAAACAGGACAACATTTAGTGCTTCAAAAGAGAATAGCTGAGGGAAAACCTCATACTTCCACTCCTGGAACACGATAGTGGGAGATTTTGGTCTCTTGAAACTGTCAAATCAAAGGACTTAATTTCAGTTGTGTTTTATTTTCCGATTGTTCCTAATTCAACTGCAAACACTCAGTCTAAAAAGATAGCCCATTGCTATAAGTGTGTTTTTAAGTGTTGTTTTTTACTGTGAGCATTTCTGGGTGACATGAAATCGAGATAAAAGCTATTGATATTAGAAACAACCTTTATCTTGTTATATAGGAATTTAGCAGTTCATTTTGAATGTTGGCTGCTGGCTATTTAAAGAAGAAAGTGGAACTGCTAAAGTTATTTAGCTTTGAAAAGTTCATAGGGATTTCTTGTAACTGCTGAGTTAAAGGATTTGTTGATGCTGCCGACCCATAAAGAGGTATAAGTTGGTTAAATAGTTTTTTCTCCTCTCATTCCAGAAATGGCTCTAAATTTTAGTCTAAAACAGGATTTGCTGATCTGAGAAACTAAGTGTTTTAGAAATGAAAAAAAAAAAATTCTATCTCAAATTGTAATCAATCAAAAATGCTTAAAATTACTTTAGATGATTATGAATTATCCCCACCCCCTGAATGAAACAAGTTTGAGCAAGTCTATGATTATGTATTTAAAGAATCTCATATTATAACACTTTCTGGTCAAATTATAGAATACGTTTTCATAACCTGCCAAACCAAAGCATACTTGAGTAGTCTATTTTAAATTGTTTCACAGTTGGTGCATACAAGGTTTAAGTTATATGATTAAGAAAATTTCTCCATTTCATGGATAGGGTTAATAACCTCCCAAGTTTGAGCGCCATGTCAATATAATTAGAGCTATTAATCATTTGAATCTGATTTTTCTCTTAACTTATAAAAAGACTCACTAAATATGATTCCTATGAATACCTAGGGCCTCCACAGAGATAAGGTTCATATGAGATCTTAGAGTTGTTAATCTTGTTAGTAAACTTTTTGATCTCTTTTTTCCATCAATTCTAAAGATATTAAATAATTTCTATATCACTGTCACCTAGTGGATTGAAGTAAAGATTAGATAAGTACTTACTTTTCTTCTTAGGCCATGCCCTAATTATTAGATGAAGTTTTCATAAATTAAAAGGATAGATTACCTTCCCTATCTATTCAAATAAAGAGTGAAATGCAAAATATTTTAAGAAGTAGTGTCTGGTAGCATTCAGTAATAGTACTGCTGACTTTATATTTTTGGAGAAAGCTTTATTGAAGATAAGCATAAAAAGACTCTTTTTCAATAGGCTATCTGTATCAAAAGTTCTTTCAATGGAAGAGATTCTTACAACAAAAAAAATCACAGATCAGAAAGCAAATAAATAAACTGTACTTACCTCTACCAAGATTCATATGTCTTTAAGCAATGCAGAACGTAAGAGTTAAGAACATGACCAACTGCCTGGGTTGGAATCCTAGTTCTGCTACTGGTTAGCTGTGTATACTTAATCAAGTTACTTAACCTCTCTCTGCCTCAGAGTCATCACTTGGTAAATGGGATGAGGGTGGAATAATAATAGTAACAACCACATAGAGTTATTATAAAAATTGAGTGAGTAAAAACCAGTAAAGTACCTAAAGAAGTGTCTACTATAGAGGAAGTATGATAAAAGTGTAGGTTAAAATGTGAGGAAAAATATACACACATATAACATATTGGTATATAAAATATACATATATATATATAGCATTTATAATTTAGATATATTAGACTACATATCAGTTGGACTGTGTACTCTCTCAAGTACTCTGAGACCTTATACTTTTTGCCACTGTCCATAGAATTCCTGAGGCAATAGTCTTTCAAATGGTCAAATAGTCATTGACCCCAGATTGGTCAATTCATTGCTGGGATTCAATGTTTCAAAACAATGAACACATGAAAAGTAGTTTAAAATTGAATTCCTTAGCACTGCAGTCTTAGGGAAAAAATAATGTAAGCTTTTTAAAAAAGGATTATTGTAGGGCGCCTGGGTGGCTCAGATGGTTAAGCGTCTGCCTTCAGCTCAGGTCATGATCCCAGGGTCCTGGGATCGAGTCCCACATCGGGCTCCCTGCTCCTTGGGAACCTGTTTCTCCCTCTGCTTCTCTCTCTCTGTCTGTCTCTCGTGAATAAATAAATAAAATCTTAAAAAAAAAGGGTTATTGTAGAAAGATTAATAAATATATCTGGAATTGAATGGAATTGAAGGGTAGAAAAACAAACAGAGCTTTCAATGAAACTCATCCTTCATTAATTGTGAATTTGTTAAAGGCCTCCAGAGATGGTTTGGTTAGTCAGAGATTTGAAGAGCATGTGGTTATAGGAGGATTTAACGAGTGGTATAAATGATAAACAAAAGCTTTTAAAAGTATGGGCAGTCTGCTGTGCAAGATACGAAACAAAAGAATTTGGCAATATATAACTCGAAGCAAAAGATCATTAAAGGTAGATGAGAAAATAATTTACCCTATGAATAAAGCCAAACTTTTAAAAGCCCCAGTCATTTAAAACAAAGCTTTAAAAACATTTTATTCAATAAAAAATAGTAAATGAAAATTCTCACAAAAGTATTCAGGGGGTAAGAAATATCAGATTTTCAAACTAGTCCATTTACTGCTTCTACAGAAGTGGAAAAAGAGAACCTAAAATAACTCAAGACAGATTTCATATTTTGTAATATTACTGTCAGAGAGTTAAAGCAGAGATAAAGTGGATATAGTTATGAAAATATTGGACACATTGAGAATATATTGAAGAAAATGGATTTATATCATTTATGTCCATAAATTCTAAAGAAATGAAGGTCCTGGAGTCATAACTTATATTTTTATATATATTCTTGACAAGTCAGATTCTGTTTCCATTGAAGGGAATGAAAATTGAATTATTAACATCATTATTCAAGAAAAGGCCATGGAATATAGTAAGTAACAAGAACAAAAGCAAACTCCTCTTTGATCAGTCTCAGAGTCTCAAAGTTTGAAAGGTAAGGGACATTTTTCATGGTGAATGAGATATGCAGTGAATTTGAAAATTTGTTGGACTACCATTATTGTAATTGCCGCAATAGACCCTGTGCTATTCTGGGTAATAGTCATCTGGCTTAAAAAAGACTACCATTAGGCCAATAACAACACCATCTATTAAGGTAACTTAAATACATATATTCATTTTTAAAATTATATTTTGTGATCATTTTGTGTGTGTGTGTGTTGTAATATTAATATTTGGCTTTTATTTGTTAAATGATGGAAATGAGATTAAGGCTGAAGTCTGTCTACCTTATTCAATATAAACTAATTTCCCGCAAACTATTTATTGGTTTGCTAGTGCAGCCTATCTGTCTGAATACCCTATACACAAATACTCTCTCCTGTGACCTTGAGCCCATCAAGTGAAAGCTGAAGTTCTTAGTCTAGAATCCAATTCATGATGAGGCTTTAATTCTGGTTTTATATTCCTAGGGTTAGCTATCTACAAAGCATCAAAGTGGTCATCAAAAATGGAAAGTCCAGCCAAGCCAGCATTTATTTGGCTTCCTGTAGACTCACAATCATTTATTAATTTTTCAGGACATTAATTCAGCCAACTTGGTTAGTCTATAGGCAGCAGATTAAAATTTGGAGTTTGTTAAAGTATCACAGATGCCCCCACCCAACATTTGTCTTTACTTTGTCCCTAGAAACAATCTTTACCAGTCATCGATTGAAAATTCTTATTTTGTAAATAATTTAATTTTAACTGCATATCATTGTTATTTGTAGTAAAAATGGCTTCATTTTATAAATCTTTAGACAACTGGAGATGTGGTTTATTTTTTTAAAGGTTTTATTTACTTATTTGAGAGCGAGAGAGAAGGAGCAGGGGGAGGGGCAGAGGGAGAGGGAGATGAGGGGCTCTATCCCAGGACCCTGAGATCATGACCTGAGCTGAAGGCAGATGCTTAACTGACTGAGCCACCCAGGCACCCCTGGAAATGTGGTTTAAAAATGATTTTTCCATTTCTGAAAACAAACAACAAAGTCAGTGCAGACTCTTCAGTTGGACTTGGAAAACCACTATTTAAAAATGGCTATTGTTAAACACATTGTGTTTATCAGTGTTTTAATTTTTTTAAAAGGTTTTATTTATTTATTCATTTGAGAAAGAGAGACTGAGAGAGAGAGAGAGAGTACGAGCAGGGCAGAGGGAGAGGGAGAGGGAGAAGCAGCCTCCCCGCTGAGCAGGGACCTCAACACGGGGCTCGATCCCAGGACCCTGAGATCATGATCTGGGCCGAAGGCAGATGCTTAACCGACTGAGTCACCCAGGCATACCATTAATTGGTGTTTTAAGAACATAATTAAGTCTATGCAACAAACCTAGGTCCATTTTACAGCCCAGAAAAGAGACAAAACAAGTATTTCACTCAGGGTCACTCAGCAAGTATGTGGCAAAATCAAAAATAAAATGCCCAATACTTGATCATCAAATATATGTGCCTTAAAGGACAGAAATCATTTTTGAAAAAACAAAATATAATGTGTATAAACTGAATCGTTTCTATTCACCAGAAGACACCACATTATGTAAAGAAATCCCACTTCAAATTGAATAATTCCTGATTCATCTACTTTGCAAATAATTCTTCACTTCTGTGGTTTCCTGGTTTTTCTTACAAAGGAAAATGCTTTCATTCAGCTTACCCCAGGAAGCCCCATACTCTGTTTGAAGGATTTGTTCATCATTTAACAAACATTTAATGAATAACAACTGTATCAGATGCCAAGCGCTGGGAGCATAAGTTTATTATTTTAAAGGGGTTTATAATGTATTAAGAAGACAGGCATATGTGTAACCAACCATTATTCAAGGTAATATATTCTATAATTTCTGTCTAGAGAAAAAGCAAGCAATTCTGCCTAGAGGAAATCTTCATATATATGGACAGGATCATAGATTAGACATAGTTGGCAAGGAATGTGGGTACCATCATAAGCAAAGGAAATGCTTAAAAAGTCAAAGGGGTAGAAGGTATAGAAAATGAGAAAAATCTGCTTTGATTTCTGTATCTTTACTCTCTGCTACTGTGCTGGTACTTAACAGTCCTCTCTGTCTGCCACATGGTTTCAACAAAAATACCGAACCACTTAACAAAGCGTTTGAACCAAAAATTAAACACAAGAGTTAGGAAGTTTCCTGATAACTAATTATATCCCAGATTTCAGTTTATATTAGGTCATATCTAACTTCCAACATTTTTTAAACTCATGTAAAAGGAAGATAAAATAAAAAACAAATTTACTACCAATTGAACCAAAACTTGCTCTCTTGCATCAGTTTATAGATAATAACAGTTCCTAAAAATACTTTTTATGCTAGCATTTTTATGGCAATTGAGAAAGGGCTTGAAATCAGTGTTTTTAAATTGCATTATCAAGTTTTATACTAAAAAAGAAAAATGTCCACTTTTCAAAGGGTTATCTTTTCTGAATGAATGAATGAATGAATGAATGAATGGCTTAGAAACCCATATGTAGTCCACAGGGTTAGAGCATAAGAAGAATCTTATAAGTAACAGTAGTGTGCTTCAGTAAAACTCATGTATGAATAGAAAGGGGTAAAAATAATAAAAAATGTAGTTACATGATAGTGAGAAAAAATTTACCCACTTGTTTACTAAATAGAATATTCAAAAATCTCAATGCCTGGATCAAAGAAATATACCTAACTACCCGTAGATGGATGAATGGATGGATGGATGGATGGATGGATGGATGAGTGGATGGGTGGATGGATAAGTGAATGAATGGGTGAATGGATGGTGTATGAATGGATGACAAACATATGTGGTCCATAGGACTGCAGTATCAGAAAAGCAAGGAAACTGGCAGAAGTTGAAAAGGTAAGACAGCTTGTGAAGTTTGTGTCAGTTCCCAAGAACTGCTTAATGAGGACCTAAATGTGTCAAACACGGCATTATCTATTGGAGATACAAAATGATTGGCACACTGCCTGTCTTTTAAGAATCTCACATTCCAGTGGAGGAGAGAGACATGGAAACAGAATAAATTAATATAAAGCAATATGTACTATAAGACATATATGTGTAATGCACTCTGGGAACTCTGATCCTGCCTGAGGAATGTCAGAAAAGGCTTTCTGGAGGTGATTTCTGAATAGTTTAAACAGAGAGATAAAGGGGAAAGTCACTCAGGACAGAGAGCTCAGCATGGGCAAAATAAACAGAAGCATAAAATAGCACAGTGTTGGGGCGCCTGGGTGGCTCAGTTGGCTAAGCGACTGCTTTCGGCTCAGGTCATGGTCCTGGAGTCCCAGGATCGAGTCCCGCATCGGGCTCCCTGCTCGGCAGGGAGTCTGCTTCTCCCTCTGACCCTCCTCCCTCTCATGCTCTCTCTATCTCATTCTGTCTCTCAAATAAATAAATAAAATCTTTAAAAATAATAAAATAAAATAAAATAGCACAGTGTTTTTGAAAAAAATTCCAAATAATTTCTAAAGTATAAGCTGAGCAGAGTTCAGTGGGGCTATGGATGAACAGGGCAAGCTCATGAAGGGTGTTGTGTACATTTCTTGGAAGTTTGGTCTATTTAACCCTAGACATAGGCTGATCATTAGGCTTCCTATGTAATTCTGAGGTTCAGGTGAATTAATTGGTTTGAGTGAGACTGGCACCAGGAAATGTTCTTAAATAATATCCAAGAAGAGATGACGAGAGCCTGATGTAGGACAGTGGTAGTAGCAAGGAGGGAACAGGATCTGTTAAAAAATTATTTAGAAGGAAAATTTATCAGGGCTTAGTCACTGATTAGATTTGAAGGACAAGGAGAGGTTTCAAACAAGGATGACTCCCACCTCTTTCTGCAGATGGTGGGACACCAGCCAAGATAGGGAAAATAAACCAAATGTTTTGCCAAATGGTTTGGACTTTATCCTGTTGTTTGGGAAAGGATTCGGTGTTTTGTTTTATTGTAAACAGGGAAATAATATTACTGTGTATTTTGCACACATAATTCTGTAACTGCAGAAAAGTAAGAATGGAGATGAGGAGGCATCAAATGAGGTCTATGAAATCCTAATCCCTAGCTACAATTTTGTTTCCATCTCTTAAGAAAATGACTACCTGAGGAGCACCTGGGTCGCTCAGTGGGTTAAGCGTCTGCCTTCGGCTCAGGTCATGATCCCAGAGTCCTGGGATCGAGCCCCATGTCAGGTTCCCTGCTTGGTGGGGAGCCTGCTTCTCCCTCCCTCTCCCTCTGCCGCTCCCCCCTGCTTGTGCTCTCTCTCTCTGTCAAGTAAATCAATAAAATCTTAAAAAAAAAAAAAAAAAGAAAAGAAAAGAAAATGACTACCTGAGTACAAAAATCTCTCTTCAAGCTGGTGATGAGTTCCAGCAAAATAAGTATTGAACTTGTGGTATTATTTCACAATTTATTTTAAGGTTTGTGGTTTTTTTTTCCTAATTCGAAATAATCAGGCTTCCATTATTCTCTGATTGTTAGAGTATAAGGAGTTTAAGACAGCTCAGAATATATTTCAAATTCTAATTAATATGCCTGAATATAATAAATTCAGATATTAATTATAATTATCCATAATTAGTTGATTAATTTCCAGATAAAATATAGCAGAAAATCTATGATGCAATTTAGAATATGATGCCCTTTTTATAGAGATTAAGAAAGTGGGGCGCTCTCTACTCTCACTGTTTATTCAGTCCTTTCTTTCTTAACATATCTTCAGCTTTGTCTCAAAATATCATTTTAGGCTCTTGGTCTTTTGGTTTACTCTGGGCTCAGAGTAAAGCACCACCAAAGATATAGATCAATGCCTCAAACACCACACATACTAATAACAAGCCTTTAATATGTTAAATCAAATGATTAATATATAGCAGAAGTATTAAGATTATTAATGATCACCACCTCTCTACTTTACATACATAAAATAACATAGACTTATGAATGTGAGTTTCGAATAAGTATTTACCAGGTACAAACTAGTACATTATACTATATAAGAAATTATGGGGTTATGTCACAATCATGAAAGCACTTTAATGCCTTTCATTATATTTGGAGGTATGTGTCTGTCACAGCACTAGATGGCAAGGTTTTTTACAGAAGGAGGCAAGTTTTTTGTTCCTTCTGTTTATTTTGAATCTTTTAAAAAACCTATCTACAGTGTCTTAAAGAGTAACTGAAATATCCAAACTTATTGTATGAATGCATAAATGAATGAATGAATTGACATGAGGAGTTTTTCAGCAGCTTGAGAAATTAGAATTGAAATGCATACCTTTGTATTTTAAAAGAAATAAACATGCATTTTTCCAAGTCCAACATAGAGCTTAAATGCACATAGGGATGGAGTTCCCATCATATATCTACTCGAAAAGGGAGAGAATCAAAAGCCGATGGAAAGTAAAAATCCTCACAAAAGGGGAAAGTTTACTACTCATCTCATCATTCCTGGTTTACCAGTAGAAAGAAAGAAAACAAAAGGCAGCTCTATTAGCTGAACACTGATTAGATGAATGTGCCAGTGTCTTGCATTTAGGAGACACACGACATTTATTGAATGCATGAACGGATGAATGAATGAATGATTTCCTAGGCATATTAGTTTCTTACTGCTGCTATAACAAATTGCCACAAATGTAGTGGTTTAAAACAACACGGATTTATTATCTTACAGTTCTGGAGGTCAGAAGTCTAAAATGAATCTCCCTGGTTTACATCAAGGTGTCAGTGGACTGTATTCTTTTTTTGGAGGCTCTCTGGGAAAGTCTGTTTTCTTGCCTTTTCCAGATTCTAGAGGTTGTCCACATTCCTTCATTTACATTCTTCTTCCAACTTCAAAGCCAGCAATGGCCATTCAAGTCTTTCTCATATCACATCGCTGACTCTTGCTTCACTCTTCCACATTTAAGTACCCTGGAACTCATTGGACCCACCCAAATAATCTAGGATAATCTCCCTATTTTATAGTTACTTGGTTAGCAACCATAAGTCTATCTGCTACCTTAATTCCCCTTTGCCATGTAATGTAATAAATTTATTGGTTCTAGGAATTAGGATGTGGGCACCATTGGGAGGTCATTATTCTGCCTATCACATCAGAGGATGAAATAATTTCTTTTCTCTACATCTAATATTTTACCTCAAGACCTACTAAACTTTGGATTTTCCAATATTCAGTTCATGAATTTTTTAGAATTCATGACTACTTTTAGAATTCATGACTACTTGAACATTAAATTTACATTAAATGTTTATAATCACCTATTTCACCTATAAGAGGTAAAAACAACCATTAAATAAGTTCTATTTGTTAGGCCACATTATTACCAACAATATTACAGTACTTTATAAAAACAAATGAGCTGATATTATACACACACACACATACACACACACATACACACACACAGAAGACTAAAAGATCTTAATGTAGGAAATAAATCCCAACTGCCCAGTGGTCAATTAGAGAAGGAATCCATACAGGAAAGAATAAGAAATGATAGTAAATCTTGAAACAATTGGAGTTAATGACTTTTGGTGTAATAAGTGATTACTCTTTCAATAATACATGTAGGAAACAGTTCCTTTGTTCTTGGATATATAATCCTGTAAAAGACAACAAGCAAATGCTTATTTGTAGTTATTCCAAGTAGAAATGCATATATTTTAAGTTGGCTTTAATTTTGAAATGCTAAAAAGAAACTTAAGAGGGAAAAAGGTGTTTTAATGGAGATTTTGCATTTAGGAGAACAGGGTAAAACTGCTGGGAAAGTAAACCCTCTGATGTTTGCTTTTCTTGACCACTTTTGGAGAATACAATTTTTGCTTTAGTGCTTCTTGCCTCCTGTAGAACACCTGTATCCTCAGTCGTTCTTCCCAGCCCAGAGACCCTCACTGTACTGGGAACACTTACAGTCGGAAATGAATGAATTTCAGCCAGTTTTTATTAATGGATCAGTTGTTAAACCAATGCATGCTTGTGAGATAGTCTCTTTTTTTAAAAAAAAAGATTTTATTTTATTTATTTGAGAGAGAGAGAATGAGAGACAGAGAGAATGAAAGGGAGGAGGGTCAGAGGGAGAAGCAGACTCCCTGCAGAGCAGGGAGCCCAATGCGGGACTCGATCCAGGGACTCCAGGATCATGACCTGAGCCGAAGGCAGTCGCTTAACCAACTGAGCCACCCAGGCGCCCTGTGTGATAGTCTTAATGACAAATAACCTCAAGTATACACCTTCCTAGGAATATTTGTGTTTTGAAAGGAACTTCCTATTTAGCCTTAAACAATTTATTTCTAACAATGGAAATTTCACAGTTGACCATGCACATTGTGAGGGTATTATTGGGCAGAGGAGGCTTTCTGTTACCATATAAATCACTAAACCAGAGATCCAGATCTTAGACCCCTCTGATCATCCAGTCAGGTGTTTTTGCCAACTTTGCGTGTTTCTCCCATTGTTTACATTAAGCAGACTAAATGGAGACTTTGCAAATGCAAATAGTCAAGGCTATTTTGTACTTTGTTTGAAAATGGCAATCTTGTAACTCCTATTTCAAAGTGAGTTACAGTATTTTCAACAAACACCTCCCTCTCAAAATAGTCTTGTGATATATGAATTATTTGTCTCAACATTTCACAGGTAAAGAATGTGAAGTTCAGAGAGGTCAAACAACTTACCCAAGGAACCACAAAAACAGCAAATATTTTTTGTATTTTCCTGCATTAGGTCGGGGGTTTTATTTCTGTTCTCATGCCATTGTCACGGCAGTCTAACAACCCAAACTCATCCGCTGATTGACTTCTTCATAATGATCACAAATCTGAGCTATCATAGATTGGGAGGCCCCTGTTTGGGCATTTTTATTCTAATAAGATGCCAACTAGTCTTCTTCTTGAAGTGAACCAACACTCTTTTGCTCATCTAAACACACAAAAACAAAGTGCCTTCCATTAATGTCACATCTTGTGTCTTAGAGGTTTTGAAAAGAGATGATGTTAGTAGTTTTTAAAAATCCATTTATTGGTTTATGCACATATGGACTTTCTGCCTCTAATTATGCAGCCAGGCAATCAAAATCTTCCCAGTTCATGAACTGCTCACCACATTTACTTATTGCTTTTTACTGTGTAAAAGTAGAGCCAATCAATTCAGCAGGGCATTACAATTGTTCGGCAACCGCACGTGTGAACATGTGAGCCTGTGCCTTTGCTATTAGGCTTGATTTTAGAAAAGTATTGGGGCGGGGGGGGGAGGGTGGTGAGAGACAAGGAGGGAGAGAGAGAGACAGAGAGAGAGAAAGGGACAGGGGCATCTTGCATACTTGTTTTATAATTAATAATGGCAACTTGACTAGATCCATATCATCAATAAGTCTATCCTATCAGAAGTAATTTCTGCTGCCAAGTAGAAATGGTGGTACATCTCACCAATCCTCATATTTCATTCACTTTTTTGGCCCTTTTTTGGCTTTACCTCCTCCTTTACCATTCTACTCAACTTGAGCCACCAGAGTCCTTTGATTTCAGGATTTCTCTCAATTTCAAAATGAGATTATACCCAGACATGAGTTGGCTGTCTTACTACTGATCATCTAAGTAGTGAGGACAAAGCAGACCTGTCCACTTTCCAAGGTAACATTATCTCTCTTGAAATTCCTTAAGTTCAAGGATTCATGTAGTTATCCATGTATTGATGTATGTACTCATTCAACATCTTTTATCAAGTATCTATTATGTGCAAAACATTGTGCTAAATAAATCATAGGGATAACCTTAAAATATAATAGTGGAGCCAGGAATGTGTTCTACCCCTTTTATCATGTCATATGTTAGAAACTCTGCTTATTGGGTTTATCTAGAACTGGTGGTATGTGTACCCATAAGGAGCAAAGCACTTTGATAAACATCTCACACTGTTTTGCCTTTGTGCTATTTAAAGGTTTTCAGGGAATTATTCAGTTTATTTTTTGAACTTGACAGCGCAGAGCAAATTATGAATAGACATTTTGTATTATAATGTATTTACAGATGACCCGAAATATAAACAAATCCCATTCTCCATGCTAACAAATCTGCACTTTTCACAGCCAGAAGAATGCAGCCACTAGGTGATACCTCTGTGCCATATTCTCTAGGGAAGACTCAAGTGTCCTTCCCACACACAGAGGGTCCTTGATTTAGGATGGTTCAATTTAATGATTTTTCAACTTCAGGATGATGCGAAAACAACATGCAGTCAATAGAAACCGTATTTTGAATTTTGAATTTTGATCTTTTCCTGGGCTAGCAAGATGCAGTCCAGTACTCTTTTGTGGTGCTGGGCTGCAGCTGCGAGCCACAGCTCCCAGTCAGCCACATGGTCATGAAGGTGAACAACTGATAGACTTACAATTATTCTGCTTTTTTCCTTTACTACAGTATTCAATAAGTTACATGAGATCTTCAATGCTTGCTTATAAAATAGGCTTTGTGTTAGATGATTTGACCCAACTGTAGGCTAATGTGAGTGGTCTGAGCATATTTAAGATAGGCTAGGCTAAGCTATGATGTTCAATAGGTTGAGTTCATTAAATGCATTTTTGACTTATGATATTTTCAACTTGTGTTATCCAGGACGTAAACCCATTGTAAGTCAAGAAAGATCTGTACTGATTTGTGTTGGAATGTTACACCTTTTTCCTTCCTACAGCAATATTCACCAAAATGTGATTTGCTCTGACCCCTTGAGCAAAGATTGCTTCTATAGCCTCAATAGTAATATATTGAAATTGTTTGTACCCCTGACCATTGAAATATGAAAAATTCAATCCCGTTGCCTGGTTGTTGAAGCACATTGTGCCATACCATCTATTTGCGCTTAATATTTCATTTGTTGGGGACCGAGTGATATAGGATAACCTATTGAAACAATATAGTAGTGATTAGGAGGCCACTGTTAATTATCTAAAAATGTCTGGAACCAAGTCAATGACTAGTTTAGGGGTTTAGATATGTCTCAACTCATTCAAGAATATTGATGATTAAGATGTGGCCCCTGGTAGATGAACCATGAGAGACGATGGACTCTGAAAAACAAACAGGGTTCTAGAGGGGAGAGGGTGGGAGGATGGGTTAGCCTGGTGGTGGGTATTGAGGAGGGCACATTCTGCGTGGAGCACTGGGTGTTGTGCACAAACAATGAATCATGGAACACTTCATCTAAAACTAATGATGTAATGTATGGGGATTAACATAAGAAAAAAAAAATTAAAAAAAAAAAAAAAAGATGTGGCCCCTGTCCTCAGTGAACTCTCTTATTACCCTGGGAATATAGAGTCTATAAAATGGAGTGGTTGGGGTAGATGATCTTAAAGTTTGCCTCCAACTCTTAAAATTCTATGACTTTCCTGTAAAAGGGATATAAAAGGTCTATGGGTCTAAATCGGCTGTGAAATTGCTTTCGTGTTCCTTACGAGCTTAGTTAAATTGACTGTTTCCCAGTCAGATGGGTACATAGCACTTTGTGAATATAGTTTATTCTGAAATATCTGCATTGAATCCAGGAATTTAGAATGAGAGATTCCACTCAGACATAAATCTCTGCCCCAGGTCAGAGACCCTAAAACCAAGCTCAATGAGAGAAAACAACTCTACCAATTCCCATATTATTAGGCTACTAATTGAAATTCCCAAGAGTGACAAATCAAAACTACCTTGCCCTTCACTCTGGCAAGTTCCAAAAACGATGGGTCTCGTGCAAATGCAAAAATTTCCAATGGACTCATCTAACCATAGATGGATGAACCCTTCAAAGCCTGCTGCATTGGGATGGAGTGACAGAAAGCTCTTGGTGGCAAGTAAAAGCCGGTTCCCTGTACCTTCCTAGACAGATTTGAAATCACCTTCCCATTTTCTCCATCTGCTCCCCCTTGTTGCCTTTCCCTGTACCACACACGCCTGTGACACTAAAGAGCAGCTATGGAGTAGTTGACTTTACATTTTTCACACAAGTTATCTTTCGTGGTAGGTAGTACACAGGAGCAAAAATGAAGTGCTACTTCAAGAATTTGGAAATAGGTCTGCCTTCCGAGAATAAAGAGCTAAGGCTTAAACATTACCTTGAATAAACAAACAAACAAAAGTGTTCTAGGTCTTTGACTTCCTTATAAATGGTTTACAAATCTTAACATATCTAATTAAAGAATGTGGGGTATGAATTGGTAGCCTGCCAGGGGAGTCATTGAAACAAACTATTTATTGTCCCTCTAAGCCCTGACCAGGAGAGATTTCTCTGGCAGACAAATGCAAACTGGATTTGCCTAGCAGAGAGCCATGGATGCTTGGGACTGAATCTGATTCCAGGCTTAATGAGCTAGTGATGATACCCAGGAAGAAGGTCAGCATGTCTCAGTGGATAGCATTGGGATGAAAATACAAATCATAGTCATTACCATTTATTGAGCAATTACTCTGTAGTGGACAATGTGTTCAATTATTTTAAATATATTATCTCAGTTAATTTTCATGATAATCCTAAGATTGGATATTTTCATTCCAACTTAGAGAAGAAACTGAAGCCAAGTGAATGATTGCAGTCAGGATTTATCTGACTCCAAATCCTGTGATCTTAAAAATTAAGCCAGTTTCTCAGCTGAGATCTCACCCATCCTCTTAAAGGCCCATAAATTCTATGAGAATTTTGAAATTTTATCTTTTCATTTTTTATGGTAATCCTTAAAGAATCACTTTTACCAAGTATATATCTTTTTAAAAAGACATATCCTTATGCAGTGAATAATGAACAAGTTTTTTTTAAAAATCCCTGGTCCATGCACATAGTCTCAAGTTCACTGGATCATAAAATCTCTTTTAAAGGAATTCAGACAGATCTCAGTTTGAAAACACTGTATAAGAATAAGCTGCCTAAAACCCCAGTTTGAATCTGAGGTGGTATTTTTCCAGCTGTGTGATCTTAAACAGGTTGCTTCACTTCCCTGAGTCTCAGTTTCTTCTACTCATTATGAATGTAAAAAACAGATACCTATTAGGATTTTGAGATATTTTAGAAAAAAATATATAATCTCCATTGTACTTAATAAAGGTAGATAGGATGTTAATTTTGGCTCAGTTTCGGGAGAAAGATGCTGATCAACCAGAGTTTTTATTATACATGTAGACACTGTCATATCTTCCTCAGCTTCTTCTGAATTTATTGAGAAAGAATTCCTCTCCTAATCTTACCAACTAAAAACATAGGAAAAATAAGTTTCTGGTCTCACAAGAGTGAGATCCAGGACCTAAGTATTGGCAGATTTGCCAGGATAATAATCACTCTGTGTACTTTTCCTCATGGCTTACTTTTTGGGGGGGAGGTGAAGTGGGGGCAGATTTCTGTATTAGACAGAAAGCAGGTAGGAAAATATTTCAGTAAATTAGCACACTAAATATGCCTAGTTAACACAAAGAAATGCCCCAGACTTTAACTTTTTGAATTACCGTATGAAGTCTACTTATGAGGTAATAAAACTGATTTCTACAAGATTCATCTGAATTCAGTCTTTCTAAATTGTATATATAACTATATCTGTAACTCTTCTACAGGAGAAATTATTTAATCTGTCATATTTATTAGTGTATTACATATATCGTATTTCTTGTCCATGTTTTATATAGCAGAACTATTATATATTAAAAGCAAAGCTATTAGCTTCTTGATAATCCGAGTTTCCAGAGCATCTGATAGCATTTTCATTAACACAATTTTTAAAATTTCCTTAGTATTTGTTTCCTTCCAAGTACTACTTAATTTAGTGATACCATGCATAGTTTTTCTATGAACAGATGTTACACAAATTTTGTGTCACTGGTGTTTAGTCCTTGTATCAACTATACTCAAACTAAATACAACATTTAAAACTTTGGAAAATGCAACATTAAAGAGTACAGATTATTTTTCCTTAAATGCAGTCCAGTTATCACAAATGATGTTTTCAATTTCAGCTTTGTTTAGTAAAGCATTATGTTAAATACGTTTCTATTGATATACTTTATATTATGTATGGGGTGGGGGTGGTGAGAAGTGTTTTCACAATTAATATTTCCAACAGAAAAAATTTCATCTCATAAAAGATTTCATTTAATATAATTGACAGTTATCTTAAAAATATAACACCTGATTCTACAAAATAAGAAATATTTTTATTTTGAAAGGAAAATACTGGGTTTTGTTTGAGAATAAACAATAGTGGTACTGTTAATTAAGCAAGTTCTTATGAAGTTCTTCATGCGTCATACTTCATCATTTACTTACATCTAGAATTCCAGTTATTCCCACTTTTAACACATTTCCAATGAATCCACCTATGTTTGCAGAATATAATTATACTGTAGATATTATAATATGAACCATCCATTGGATACGTTCTTGAGGTTTTTGGTTTTTTGTTTTGCTTTTTCTAAAATCCTGATGCAGAATTTGGCAAATTTAAGTTTAGATATAAAGGAAGAAAGATATGCCTTATTATGTGTTCATACTACAAGATTATTCACATCAGTTATATTTAATATTGGTTCTGTGTATCTTTGACCGATCATCTCAGCACAAACACAAATGCTGATATTTTGTGGCCCTAAGAATATTAATGAAAGAATATATCTCTCTTTGATTTAGCTTATCTCAGCACAACCAGAAAAGAACTCCCGTCAGATGATTTATTTTACAACATCCTGGCATTGATCTACATGGAATCAATAAGTAAAAATAATGCTTCAATTCATTGGAACTTCTGTGAAAGTCTCTGGGCTCCTGGGAGCTAAACTCTTTCCATTTTGTTTAGTTGAGCCTCTGATGAACAATTAAATGTAATGTGATACGTAATAGTGAAACAAAGGCTTTTGGAGACAAGGGGAATTTATATACTTGACCACAAATGCTAGTCTTGTGACATCTTTTGAGACAAAATGGTTCTGTTGGTCAAATAGATTTGATGACTCTGCATACTATATCATTTTCCTGAAGATTCAAGTTATACATTAAACACACTAGAGATTCTGAAAAACCCTGCAATAAAGAAACCTGGTAAACTGTTTAATTCAGGATTTCCTAAACTTAGGTAAGCATGAAATACCTCTCCTCCTTTTTTATTAACCAACACTCAACTTTGCAGAGCATATTATGCTGAACATGCTGTCAGTTGCAGTTAAGGTGCCTGAAAAGCAGTCAAAATGCTCTGTCTTCATTTTGTGCCCTCTCAAGTCACACTCCAAAAGCTCTTTGTAGCCTGGATCTGCAAAGTCATCAAGCCAATTTCAGAAGTCAGCCTTGGACTTGGTAAGCATTTTAATATTGTTTCAGGCCACAGGAGTTTTACTGACTAAATTATGCCTTAAGAGACATTTCACAGCCTGAGAGAATTATATGTACACTCAATGTTACAAACTTCAGGTCTGAGTATATCTTTCTTTTCCAAAAGATTTGGCTTCTGGCCAAATAATCATAGGGCATACCTAATTATATATTCAAATTTACAATAAACCTGAAGCTTAAATAGAATCACTTTTAATTCATTGTTGATTATTTCTGTGTATTTTGCCTTCTGAAAGTGTAGCAAGGAAGTCAATAGAACTCTGTACACATAGAACAATGCTGATCAATGTTTACCTTTTGAATATATAAATAAGTAATTAATGTTTTATTTTAATGAAGGTTTTTTTGTGTGACTTACAATAACTATAATAAACTCTATTGAAGGCAGATATATAAATAGTCCTTATATTTCTTCTCATGGCATTTCTTCCTATTTATATTTTTATAAACCTTGTCTTTTCACTATGTTGTACATTTTGGCTTTCTTTGACATGTTATCAGGGAGTGGACATTTTTGTATCCACACAGAATCATTGGGTTGTTGTTGTTGTTGTTGTTGTTGTTTTGTAAAGGGCCCATGGAGATCCCCTACTCTTCATTTTATAGATAGATAAACTAAGGTTTGTCAGGCTGAAAAAAATTTCTAGTCATAGGTACAGCTCTTAGTAGCAGAGTCAGGTGATAAAACCTAGAATTAATGCTTCTCAATTCAGGGCAAATCTATTTCATAATGTGGAAAACTGATGGTTGAAACTTTCAGCAATATTCCAGGTTATGGGATCATTTATACCTCAAACGACATTAAAAATCATGCTGAAAATATTTACTTTGTGGTAAAGTTAAAAATTATTTTATTCACTGAATCACCATGAATGTGTCCCAGATGATATAATTTTATTTATTTTTATTCTTTAATTTTTTTTAAAGATTTTATTTATTTACTTATTTTAGAGAGAGAGAGCACACGTGTGAGCCGGGGGAGTAGCAGAGGGAGAGGGAGAGGGAGTGAGGAAAGAATCTCAAGCAGACTCCATAACAAGCACGGAGCTCCATGCGGTGCTCCATCCCATGACCCTGAGATCATGACCTGAGCTGATCCAAGAATCGGACGCTTCACTGACTAAGCCACCCAGGTGCCCCACAAATTATATAATTTTAAAGAAAATATGCCATCATTGCTTTAAAGATATGAATCAATTTTGTATACATACCAAGTGATTAAAAAGTCACATCTTTATTGGATCACGATCTATTATTAGGTTTCAAATATAAAAATAGAAAAGAATGTGTGTGCACATACTATGGCAGGTATGTACAGAGGAAAATGGTAATAATAAATATAGGGACCAATAACAAATACATGGAAAAGCTGATATTCACTCTTTGGTATCATTTGCATACTAATGCCAATCCTACTATGGAGTAAGACAAAATCTGTAACAATTTTAAAATACCACATAGCAGTTACAATATACTGTTTTTAAACCAGCATATTTAAATATACTATTATTATTATAAACATTAAGTATTGATAGATCTTAGAGAAGAGTCTATTGCAGATGAGGGAGAACTTTGAGGATGAGGTGGCACTTCATCTGGTCTTTGGAAGTTCAAAAACATTTACACAGGCAAAGAAGATGAGACCTCTTTATATAACAGATGTAAAGAAATTGGCCCATTCCACAAGTAAGACATTACCTTGGCCAAAACTCAGTTTTCACTTTAAAAACCTGGTTAAAAAAATAAAACTAGGGTCCTAGTGGAGAGTTCAGACTAGGATAAAATGAAAAAAGTGATTATTGTCATTTCCTCATTTAGATTAATGCTATAAATCAGCAGTTTGACCATACGTAGCTTTATTCTTCTCAGTCTGACCTGAGCCTGATAGCTAGAGCTAAAACTTGCTTAAATCAAGATATCATTGACAATAAGATATTTAACACAGTTTTAGCCATATTAACTTATAAAGTGGTGAGTTAAACAAAATTTAACCACATTTCATATTCTTGAAATGTTTATATACACAGAAGAAGAACCATGAAGAAATTGTACAACTGATATTTTTGGTATTATGTTCCATTTTTTGATTCATAAAAATCCCTCTGTTAATAATCTGTTAACAAATAAAACTTTTAAGATGCATTTCTAAAATTAAAATTTAATTCATTAAACAGAGAGTATTACGCTAAGTGAAATAAGTCAGAGACAGACAAATGCCATATGATTTCACTCATATGTGAAATTTAAGAAACAAAACAAATGAACATGGGGGGAAAAAAAGAGAGAGGCAAACTAAGAAACAGACTCTTAACCATAGAGAACAACCTGATGGTTACCGGAGGGAAGGGGAGGGGGTTGTGGGTGAAATAGGTGATGGGGATTAAGGAGGGCACTGGTTGTGATGAGCACCGGATGTTGTATGTAAGTGATGAATCACTAAATTCTAACCTGAAACTAATATTACACTGCATGTTAACTAAGTGGAATTTAAATACAAACTTGGAAAAAAAATCACATCATTTGACAGTCCAGTAAGACTCAGTGTTGGGGCACCTGGGTGGCTCAGTCGTTAAGCATCTGCCTTCGGCTCAGGTCATGATCTCAGGGTCCTGGGACCGAGCCCTGCATTGGGCTCCCTGCTCGGCGGGAAGCCTGCTTCTGCCTCTCCCACTCCCTCTGCTTGTGTTCCCTCTCTCGCTATGTCTCTCTCTGTCAAATAAATAAATAAAATCTTTAAAGAAAGAAAATAAGACTCAGTGTTAAGAAGTGTAGGTTAAATGGTTAATGACTCATACATACATTTATTATGGCATTTATTATGGCTTAAAGATTTTGAGTCAAGTGTTTCAATATAATGTGGTGTGCACTTTTTTTTGTAGCTAAGCTATTTCTCTATCACTGGTAGACTGTACTAAATCAGGGATGACCAATAGGTCTTATTCTACATACCTACTCTTATAGATAGGTGTGACCATCTGGAGCAAAGGTTAATAAGAAGGATGCCGGGGCTGTATCAGGCTCAGGAAGAAATGACTCTGTGATAAGGGTACTGATATCTCTTTCCCCACTAGAATATAAACACCACGAGGGGGGGAAGATTGTCTTCTTTGCTTTCTGTTGCATCCTGACTGCCTATAATAGTGCCCAGCACATAACAGAAACGATAGATGATAGGTAGATAGATAGATGATAGATAGATAGATAGATAGATAGATAGATAGATAGATAGATAGATAGATAAAGTTATGAAGGAGAGATGAAGGAGAATAGCAGTATACATGGTGCATCTTTGCCTTCTCTGCATTAGGTGGTTGTATACTCTAGGCTCTGTAAGACACAGTCCCTGTGTATGTGTTGAAATACGATGATCTAGTCCACTTCTAAAAAGAAATTTTTGAACGTAAAATGTCAGTCTGCCTTCAGCTCAGGTCATGATCCCAGGGTCCAGGGATTGAGTCCTGCGTTGGGCTCCTTGCTCAGCAGAGAGCCTGCTTCTCCCTCTCCCACTCCCCCTGCTTGTGCTCTCTCTCTCTGACAAATAAATACAATCTTTAAAAAAAATTCAAACTATATATATATATATATATATATATATATATATATATATATATATATCTCCAAAGACTTTTTATATATATAAAAATTTATATATATCCAAAGAAAGTCTATTTTGCTACATGGAAGAGAATAAACTCTTGCCAAAAACTAACATTACTATTAAAAGAAGAAGAAGAAAGAAGGAAAGAAAGAAAGAAAGAAAGAAAGAAAGAAAGAAAGAAAGAAAGAAAGAAAGAAAGAAAGAAAGAAAGAAAGGAAGGAAGGAAGAAAGAAAAGAAGAAGAAGAAGAAGAAGAAGAAGAAGAAGAAGAAGAAGAAGAAGAAGAAGAAGAAGGAGAAAGAGAAGACAAGGAAGAAGAAGAAGAGAAGAAAAGAAAAAAGAAAAGGAAAGAAGCCTTAATCCTGAAGTATCCTCAGGGTTTTTGTATTTATCCTGCTGCCTCAGAAGTCAGTAGTCAGCAGAGGGTTTCTCACTGATAGAGAATGGATTTGCCTTTGAAGCATCTTTGGATAGAACTGACCGCATCAGAGAGATGAAAATAATAAAAGCCAAGAGACCTGGCAGGCAGCTGTGTAGTGGGCAACCCCATAACCATCTCCACTGAATATGTTCCCTATGGTGGAGTAATGACCTAGAGGTCTCCTATGATTAAGGCAAATAATCTTATGAGTGGTCATGAGTATGCACACTGATTGGGTTTGGCAGATTGCATAATCAACTGCAAATTAGCCTTTGGAAATGACTGGCTTTACCCAGTGGGCAGAAGAAATAGAAGCAAGGGGACCTGGCAGACAGCAGGTACCCACAGCAGCTGTATGAGTTATATTCCCATAGTTTACTATTGAAGAGAGCCAAGCCTGGCCATTTCATAGCTGTGCTTTTCGTTTCTGGTATTTGGAGGGACTGCAGGAGGTTGCTGCACACTCAAGCAATTTACCTTCGGGGTAACAGTAAGGCAGTGAGCATGCCCTACTGATATCGGAACACCTCTTGAAGCACGATATGCACACCCCTTTTCTTTATACCCGGCAGAAAAGCACAACATCTTTCTACTGATAATTGGATACCAGCCTCATCTGATGAAAGGATATTAATTCTCACTTCACAGATTAATAGACCTTGGAAAGTCAATCAGTCCATCACACTATCTTATTGCGGGAAACTTCCCAACCCAGAAGGAAGTGTTTTGAGAGAGATAAAGGCATATTTTACAGTGTTACGATTTTGAATGCAACAAACCTCATCTTAATACATATGGAGACTTGCTTAACCATTCCAAAGAAAGGGGCTGTTTGCTGACCACTGCCTCTCGGTCATTAAAGCAGTTCATGTTTTTCCGTTTGTGTGTTTTATTAGACAGGCCCAGGCCTAGACTTACTGAAACAATATCCATTTCAATAATTATTAATGAACTCATGTTGAGTTTTTAGTACTGTGCTAGGGACCATGGGGGCTATTAGCTCATAAATTTTAATCAGCATGCATTTGTTTCTATAATGGCAAAAGGTATGAGATGACTTCTCGTCTCATTTAGCATCATATCCTGACTAAAACACAGAAGTTATGGAACTTAATATCCTATCCTGAATAAAATAGAGATTAACAAATGAAAAAAAAGGTTCTAATTATAAGAAACATTAGTGTTAGGTTTTACTTTACCTGACATACTTTGTTTGATATATAAATAAGAAACATATGACATATATGTTTGATATGTATATATTTATATATTCATCTTTCGCTATGCTGCATGTATTTACACCTGTATATTTTGCAAATTACATATATTTTCTTTGTCCTCTCTATATGGCCCTTTAAAGAAGTAAAGAATGTATATTGAAAAAAAAATGAGATCTCAAGCCACCTCAATTTAGAGAAGCAACAAACCAATTCTACCCTGGGGAATCAGCTACCTTGAAAGTAATTTATTCATCTGCTCTCATAAAAGAGATTGAAAACCCTCAGTCTCAAAAAGGTTTTCAAATTGTCTTGAGAGAAGCATATTTGGAATTTTTTAAAACTATGGAATAAGAGTAAATGTTTCTGTTTAAAAGAGAAATACAGATTTCAAACAATTCACAGGGTAACTCCTGCTAGTTCCAAATATATTTATAATACAAATACACACTTAGTATTATTTCAGAAAATTATTTGAACACAGAAAATCATAAATATATATGTTGTTTGCTAATAAACGCATCTCTTTCCATCAGGAATAGTAGTTTCTCTTTACTTAATAACAACATCATTTGTCGATTGATCAGCACTTATCAGCCCAGTATGTAAAGTACTAGCTAATACCACTTCAATTAAACATGCATTTCTTATTGGAAATTTCAATATTAATAAGCTCTTCTCCCAATTCTTTGTAGTATACTGGAATCAGATGGCAATTATGGGAACTGGATACATGACTCTTTACTTATCTAATTTATAAATGCTAATGTTTCAAATGGAAACCAGATTAAGCACATCAAAATCTAGTGCATTATTTTGATTGATAAATTTTCCAGCATTGAGGGTGGATGTTAGCAAAGTTGCAGGCGGTTTAGCTGTCTGTGAAAGGTCCAGTGGAATGTGGGGACTGCTTATAAAGTAGGGATTTACACATGTATCCCGTTGATAGGTTATCATAGCACTCTAGCAGGTAAATAATGAATTCTTGCCTTGTTATTGATCTACTGCACATCTGCCTAGCTCAGCCAGGATCTGTAGTGTTATTTGAACAGAACAAGCAGATAATCAAACATTCCGTTTGTATAGAATTGTCCCAATTTTAAGGTCCTTCAGGCCCCTCCAGGATGCCTGTTTGAGAGGTTTTTCCTTCTGAAAAGCATTATCTTGGGATAAAAAGAAAACATAGTCTGTCATAATCCCAGCCCAAAGAAATGTGAACTCTGGTCCCCTTACACAAGTTCTCAAAGAAGTAAAAAATAAAGCCAGGAAAGCGACATGGATTATATAAAGAAAGGATATCAAACTTCTGACCAACGTCTGCTTCATTCTTCCTATCCCCTCTTCCATCACCTACTGTTGTACTCAAACCAAGAATCAGTTCATCACCATTTCTGATTTCAGGACTTATTCTAAGTGTCCCTGGATATCTTCTGCCAAACCAGCTGCAGGTGCCAGCATGAGCCCATTTCTGGCCTTTAATTCCTCGATTCCTTTTGGTTTCTTATGCTGTTTCCATATTGCTCTATTTATGCGCTGCTCATGGCCGTTCTTTCTATTTTGCAGTATCTCACATTACTTAGAATTATCCCTTCCTGTTAAACTGGGCAGGAGCCCCTGAACTGACCCTGAAAGTCTTTTATATGGTGAAGAAATAGGAAAAAGTTATCATTAAGAGATAAATAGGCAGTGAGCATTCAATAGTCGTACTCAGCTGAAATTGTAAGTTGTGGGAAAGGCAGAAACTGACTCCCAAAGCCTGAAGCCTCTGGGATAATTTTCTGTCAAAACACGACAAAACAAACCCACACAATGTTGTAACAATTATCAGGTACCTTCATCAAGGATTCCTCCCGGAAAGTTGGTGTCACATTTTCAATGCCTAACAAGTACACAATGTATGTTGACAAAACTGTTGAACTATTTGTTTAATGCAACGGTTCCTTAGGAAACTGTTTAATATCTTCTTTCCAGTATCACTCTCTTCTCTTTCTTCCATCTTTTCACAACATTACATGCATGGTCTTTTCTCTCCTTCTTTTCCTTCTTCCTGACATCAGAAGTTACCAGATCACTAAATTTTCTTGGTTACAAAAATTCAAACCTCTGCTGGTAATTGTCATAATGTCTGCTTAATAACCTACCTCCAGTGATGTATGTTAGTGACAGATTCTGTGATCCTCAATATAAATACTGTAAATATTTAGGAGAAGAGGACATCAGGGAGGTAGATAGTACTTAGAGGATGCCTCAAGAAAGAAGTGGTTCTGTGCAATGAGTTTAACCAGCTGTATAGTTCAAGGGAACAGTCCCTGCAAGACTGCCCTCATTTCAGATATAAGATAAATTCATGAGTCCCCAGGACCACTTTCACTTCAAACCAACCGGCTGTGAATTCAGACACCCCCACAATCATCCTTGGGTTTGATAATTCACAGGACTCAAGAACACACTGAAAACTATTATACTCGTGGTTTATTACAGAGAAAGAATACAGAAAAGCAGCCAAAGGAAGAGACACACAGGGCAGAGTCGGGCAGAAGTTCAAATACGCAGCTTCTGGCTGTCCCCTCCATGTAGAGTCATGGATGGTGTGACCTCCTCCTGGCTGCAACGTGGGATAATACACACAGAGTATTGCCAACCACGGAAGCTCATTCGAGCCTTTGGTGTCCAGAGGTTTTTTTAGGACTTAATCACATACTGTTTATGTGGCTTCCCTTTCATCCCCAGCCCCTCACAAGGTCAGGCTACCTTCAGTCATCTGTTCCTCCAGAGGTCAGAACTGATACAGTGTGGCCTCGAAGCCCCTGTCATACATCACGTTACTGGACACCTGGTGATGGCCAAAGCTCTCAGCAAACAGACACTCCTGTCAGACCGAATATTCCAGGAGCCTCAAGATCTCCCCCCAGGTGCCAAGGGCAAAGTTGAGACTTCTTACTCTATCGTCTGGAGGCCATATTTCTTACTACATAGTCTGGAACTGAGTTTTAGAGGCAAGAGAAGATTAAGATAGGTAGAAGGGAGTTAAGTAATTTCAAATAAAAAGATAAATATAAGGAAAGGCTTGGAAGTGTAAGTGAAAGAATGAATGAAAGGGAATGCTAATGTGAATATCCCAGCCCAGCTAAAGCAGATGGTTTAAGAAACTGAAGATAAATAAATTGGGCTAGAACTGCCAAGTATGGCTCAGGAGTTGTGTTTTGGAGCAATAAAAATTGGGAGTATTTAAGATTCTTGAATTTGTGGGATGAGTAGAATAATGAAAATTCAACGTAGAGAAATTCCAAAGTACTCCCTTTAGTCCTGGGCACTACATTTTAAATAGTGCTGACAATTACGAAGTACCAACAGGAGGACAATCAAAATGGTGAGGCCTAAAATTTATGTCAGACCCAATTATGGGAACAGTGTGTATTTACCCAGTTTTTTAAAGATAGGGCTTAAAGAGACAAAATAACTTTCTTTGAAGGTTGATGGAATTCATATTTCAGATATGCAAAACTAGAATTCAAGGGAGAAACATACCAAAAAATGTATAGACTTAGCAATATAAAGAACATTTTTTCTATCAATCAAAATAATCTATAAATTCAATAAGAAATTTTTTGGGGAATTGGGTTTCTATCAGTAAGTATGCAGGTAATAGATGGCTGTTCACCTACAGTTCCAAATTAATTTGTACAGATTTTTGCATTGGAGGGCAATTCCTCTCTCTATTTTAGAATTCTGTGGGTTTTTTTGAAGTACACAGGATGATTTAGGTGGGGGAAGGCCTGGATCCAAAGACATCTGCTAGGAAATTGCCAGAGTATAGGTATAAAGTGATCCAATTTTGGACTAGGGAGGTTGTAATGACCATAGAACAGAAGGATAAAGAGACATTTCAAAAGAAAAATGAACAGAACTTGGTGAATGGCTAGATGGGGAGCATGAATCTGAGGAAAATGCAAAGAATACCCATCTTTCAAGCATGAGTGACCAGGCTAACTGTAAAACTGCTAGTAGAAATAGTCATCACAATGGAGAACAATTTTTGGAGCAAAGATGGTGAATTCTTTCTTAAACATGGTGAGTTTGAATTGAAGGGAGAGGCTCAGTAAGCAGTAGGCAGGAGACAGGTTACATTTAGACTCCAGTGGGGAGCCAGTTACTTCTGTTTTCATTGCTTAAAGATTTTTGTTATGGCATTTATCACAGTGTGTCTTATATTAGAACTACTTAAGTATCTGTCTCCTAAACTTGATTCTGAGATCCTTGAGAGTGGGGTCAAAGTTTTATGCATGTTTTATGTTACCAAACCAGTTCTGTGTCTTGCAAGCTTCCAGTAAATATTTTTGTATTAAATTACTTAGAGACAAGAATCTGAGAGAAATCAGGCACCTGTGTGGCTCAGTCAGCTAAGCATCTGCCTTGGGCTCAGGTCACGATCTCAGGGTCCTGGGGTCGTGCTCAGCAAGGGAGTCTGCTTCTCCCTCTCCCTCTGCCCCTTCTCCCAGCTCATGCACACTCACACTGTCTCTCAAATAAATAAAATCTTAAAGAACCTGAGAGAAGTCAATAAATATAAAAACTCTAAGTGAATACAGAGAAAAATAGGGGTTACTGACTGCTTGGAGAAGGGAGGGGAAATTTGCTGTACTAGGAGCCATGGAGTTGGAGAAAGATCAGAGTTGTGCATTGTTGTGGATACTTGAAGGTGAGAGCTTCAAGCTCAAATGCTTGGTTGTGAGATCTTAAGGATGAGAGTGGAGAAAAGGTCTTTATGTTTTTTTCAATAGAGGTTTAATTGATCATTTTCAAGACGTACTGACACCACTGTAAATGGTTTAGAACTTCTCATTAGAAGGAAGATTTATCCTGTACCTAAGGGACACTTACAGAAGTAGACAAGTTCTCTCCTTGTGAGTGATATGCTCTTCGGTGTTGTCTCTACCTGCATCCTTCATTTGAAGCCTTCCTTGCATTTTAGTTTGTATTTTCCTCTTGCCCAATTAAATGAGTCTTCAAAGGACAAGCTTCTCTCTCCTAGAATGCTGGTAGAAGGAAGAGCCAATAAGTACATTCTTCTGCTTTGTTTTATATTTTGCACGTTTGGTGGCTGTCCCATTTTTCCATTTTGAAAATATGCTATATTCCCTATGGGAAGGAGAGAATATTTGCTGGTGTGGTGCCTGTAGGCTAGAAATGTGGAGGGGCCAGGCTTTGCTGTAACAGAGCTGAATGACAGTCACACTAGGATGAAGGGTGAGAAAAAACACTCTGTTGTGAGTTCATGTTTTCACTTCAGGAAAAGAGGGTCAAACTCTGAAGTGGTCACTAGAGGTTCTAAAATGTGCTCTTCCCCCCCCCCCATCACACCACTTACATTATAACCATTATTTCCTTGTAGTCACCCTCCATTATGATCATCCTTAGCCCAAATAAATTTCTATTCCTTGAAGTTTCCTCAAGTCTGTAAGGTAATGTTAACCTCCTTGCATTCATTATTTATGTAATAAATACTACTTGAACACTCTCTATGGGCCAGTGATTGTGCTAAGATCTCTGAAATACTTGCTATGTATATCAGTTACAGTGCCTTGGGCCTCACATAACAGAAAACCCCATGTCAAAGTTGCCTAAACAACAAAGAAACATTATTCTTTCACATAACAAGAAAGCAGCTCCAGAGTTAGTTCATTCAGTGACTCAGGGAGTCCATTCCCCCCTCCCCCCACTCCCCGTTTATCAGCTCTGTGTTCTGCTAATAGCTCTTGAAATCACAAGTCGACTGCTGCTTTTCCAGGCTCTCCATGCAGACACATCAATGTCCAAAGGAAGCAAAGGAGCCTTTTTTTCCTTCTGTGTCTCTTTTCATCAGTGAGGAAACATCCCCCAGAATCCTTTAGCAGTATTCCCTTCACATGTTAAGATGTGACTCAATCCTTGCCAAAACTGAGTCACATGTCCCTTCTTCTTAACCCAGTCACAGGTAAGAGGAGCAACATTATCTAGACTGGTTGCAGCAAGAATATACGTGTTATATCTGTAACATTATATATGTATAAATGTTGTGTTAGAAGAAAAACAGATCAGTGAAAAGCTGGAGGAACAATGCTCATTGAGGTCACACTGTGTGTTTTCCGTGATGTTTTTTGAAGAATATCATTGGCCATGTACATTGTATCCTGTGGTCAAAGCACTTTTGAGTAAGAATAATGCAATTTCATATTCAGTTAGGTTGGTAACAAATATGTATTAGTTCTAAATTTGTATTTCAAATTTGAAATAAATATATGATAGTTACAGCTACCTTTGGCTTGGATTTCATATAATCTTGGTAAAAACAAAAAGAACACAGTCCTACAAAAGAATAATTTAGAAGATCATACTTCTTTATTCAAGAATAAGAAATGTGTGAGAGTTTGCAATAGATATCACATTGGCAGTGCCAAGATTATTTTATAATGTAAAGAACAATACATAGCATACATCTATTCAAACTCTGAGTCATACATTTAAATTTTGAGTGGGTTATATAGATTAGTACATAAGCGATAATGTCATGGATTAACATAAGGTTATTGCTTTATTTGGGGTGATGGGCTATTTTTTTCTCTCCAGAAGTGCAGTAATTTCAGTTTTATCCTGTTTTGGTGCCAAGATGTAATGAATTGAAAGCAATATAGCAAATCCTCCTCCTTTACAACTGTATGGGCTTTTGTTTTCTCCCCTTCCTGTTTTAAAGTAACTCACATTGGCTTGAATGGAAACTTCCTGGGTATACTCCAGGGAAATAAGACCAGTTAGACAAATTTGGGCTAGGAGACAGCTCTGTTTAAACAGAAAAACAGCTTTTACTGGGGGTTTTGCAATGTGAAAGACCTGCTTTAAACCATGGCTTTACTACTTATTAGCTATGTGACCTTGGTTTAGTAACACAAACTTTCTGTGGCTTAGTTTCATCTTTTACAGAGTAGAAAAGTAATACTCTATCAATCAGTGTTCTTTATAGGAAACAGCAGAAACCAACTATGAAGAACTTAGATAAAAATTAACTTACTGGAAAGATATCTTAGGAGCTAACAATATTAACAAGAGAGTGGAGAACCTGGCCTGAGAATGGATCAGGAACAATGGAATGCTCAAGAGCCAAGGAGTAGAAAACTGGAAACATGAAAACTGTCTGGGCAGGACTCCACTGCTATCACCTTGGTCTCTTTAGTATATATGCTACCAAAGCGAGCACTACCTTGGTCTCTTGAATGAGTATCCTCCAATCTACCTGGGAAATTCTAAATCTCAGGGAAGAGCTTCCTATTCCCTGCATAGCCTAAGACAGACAAAGGAAATACTTAACTCCCTTGGTTTATATTATAAAGCTTGTTTATCTTTAATAATTCCATATACAAAGTTACATACAATGGGGAAGAAGTAATTTCTCCAACAGGAAAAACATGGGCCATGTTTATGTGCATATAGTTCTCAATCTTCACAAGAACTGTATGAGGTATTTGAATCTCAAGGAACAGACACGAAAAAGTTAAATAATTATTCCAAAGTCACACCAATAATAAGTAAAATGATGGAGCTATTTTCAAGTCTAAATCACTTGTTTCCAGATTTTTATTATGCCACATCATCTTTGTGGGGAAAAAAAAAAAAGATCTTCTGTGTTATTGAGTCTTGAATAATATAGCCTTTCCAATTGCAGACAACACACACTCAAAGATAGGAATCTGAGATGGATTTTTTCTGAACGGTTTGTATATAAGTCAGGGGAAATCTGTTCATAACAGAAGAAAGGATACAAGTAGGTCATGGTACCTGGTAGCATGGTAGCAAAAGATATTTGGTTAATGGAGCCAAAAGTTGAATGAAGAATCTGCTTCTGTGAGTTGCTGAATAACAATGTAGGCAGAAAATTATGGAGTGGAATGGTAACTTTGGAGAAGATTAAAAAATATTCAGTACCTCAGACCTTAATTTCAGGACCTCAGACTTCAATCAGCGAGAGTTCTGTTGCAAAAACCACTCTAGACTCATAAGCAGAAAGCAACTCTTTAGAGGGACTAGGCTGACAAAATTGTCTGAGACGGCTGCAGGCTGGTCTTCAGGATGGGCTCCCAGAACAACACTGCGTACCTTTCCCACCAAGGAAACTACTATGTTACCCAAATCAGGAAGCAGAAGAATTCAGGAAGTCCATTACAAAACTATTGCCTCTCTAGAAAATTCCTGCCTTAATTAGAATCTTGAGATCAGCAAGGAGTAGCTGGCACTGTGAACCCCAGAGGGACTCCATTTCTGTAAGTTTCACATAGGCAAAAGGGACTCACATACCAACTGCCTCCCTGTTAAACTGTTGAAGTTCTGAATTTTAAGTCTTGAGCATTTTCATCTGATTTTCAGAATATAAATCACGTCTGGAAACCTAACTCCAAAGGAGTCAGAGAATGTCATTTTTAGCTTTCCAGCTTCTTCAGTATAAGAAAACACATCAGAAGGATGTTGGGGAAAAAAATGCCAAGTAAGCTAATTTGTTCTACTTAACACATCATTAACATGTTTTAGAAAATGTGTCTTTCAAATAGAAACTTGGTTGCTGCAGATTTATTACATTCTAAAGAAAGTTAATGAGCAAATATGACTTCTTCCATTTCAAGGAAAAGCATATTTGCTTACAAAAGGAAACTTTTACTCATTTCTAACATTTTTTTTAATTTGGGGGTTTTTTGTTTGGTTTTGTCTTGTTTTGCTGTATAGGAGGGTATGTAGTCATCATAGCAAACTACTTACACCATAAGTAAAGTTTGTGAGCAAAACTTTGTCATTCATAAATCAGTATTATTTACTCCTCAGCTAGCTCATTATTTTCATTCTGAACCATCTGGGACAGCTTTCATATTAGTCAATTTGGCTAATGTTACAAAAATGGGGGCAAATAGTGTAGAACAGAATGTGCAAACTCAAAGGGGTTTGGAAGACCTGTATGATGAGCCAATAAGTGACTCATGGAATTTAGAATAACAATGTGTAAAAGGCATGAAATTCTGGGACCAAAATAATCAGAGAAGCTACAACTTAAAAGGGTTCAGAGAACAAAGGACACATCAGGAGAGAGCTCTTGAGTAGTTACAGGTATTAGACTAAAATCATCTGCCTGGGAGACAGCAGTGAGGAAAAGAGGGAAGAAAGTAGTCGCTCAGTAGATAGGACTGTGAATCTTCAGATGTTATCACAGCATTAGACAAAGCATTAGTATGTAGGACTATTTCATCAAGAACATTCCTGATTCTGCTCTGCTGGGCTCTCACAATGATAACTAGGAATTACTTCCTAAAATTGTGGTGTGGTCTTATAAAGGAAAGACTGGATGTTTTTAAGATAGACCTTTTTTTTTTTTTTTTTCATTTTCAAACAACCTGAGAGGTGAAAAAACTTCTATGTATTCTGTCTCTTCCTCTTAGTTTTTCTGCCCCTATGTGGAGTACAAAAAGGCAAGACCTTTCCAACTGCTATATCACCTTGCTGTTTTGGGCAATTAAGTAAACACAGTTCTTCACCTGACCAATGTCTCAAGACTGTTGTACAGAGTACTGTGGGGAAAAAATAACAAACGTGTTAGAAACTATATGATTTTACATAATAAAAATAGGAAAAATGACATTGTTAATTGTAATTTAAAGTGTTCTCAATATTATTATTAATGGCATTTACTGACTTGTTAGTATCGCCAGGAACCGTGCTAACTACATTACATAAATTAGCTTATATGTTTTTATCTTTATTTCTTACTTGGTTTTTATTCAGGGGAAGAAAAAGGGGGAACTCTGAAATGTCTATGTGGGACTCATACACCATCATAAAAAATATTCCATTAAAAACCAACTTGCCAACAGTAGAAGCTTAACTAGCAATAGAATGGTTCCAGACGCTAAAAGGACAAGACCTGCTTTGTGCCTCATAGGCTATGTTTGAGTCTAAATGTCACTTTTTGTTTGGGAACATGCTAAAGATAGTTGAAGTGTCAGCTGGGTTATTAGAAAGATACCTCCTGGGTCACCTCGGTGGCAGAGTCAGTTAAGTGACTAACTCTTGGTTTTGGCTCAGGTCATCATCTCAGGGTCCTAGGATCGAACCTGGCAATGGGCTCCATGCTCATTGCAGAGTCTGCTTGAGTTTCTCTCTCTCTCTGCCTGTCCTCCTCACCCCTCTCTCTCTC
>NW_023270447.1:36142297-36247631 GCF_011800145.1 Mirounga leonina
AAAGAAAGAAAGAAAGAAAGAAAGAAAGAAAGAAAGAAAGAAAGAAAAGAAAGGGAGGAAAGGAGAGAGGAAGGGAGGAAGGGAAGGAGAGAGGGAGGGAGAAAGGGAGGGAGGGAGGGAGGGAGGAAGGAAGGAAGGAAGGAAGGAAGGAAGGAAGGAAGGAAGGAACCTCCTAACCCTTTCTTAGTCTTCTCAAGCCTAAAGAAATAGGTTGAATTTTGCCTTCTTTTCTTTGACCATAAAAAGTATATGATAACTGATATGGCCAGGAGAATAAGAAGCGGCATGATTTTGCCATTCCTTCTGCTTTGCCTTTTCTCCTTCCTCCATCGGCTCCCACGTTTATCTCCTAACAAAGCAAAGACTAAAATTATCAAGGTCAAAATCCTGTCCCTCATCTCACTGAAATAACCTCAATCTTGGGGACAGTTATTTAATTAGTATTTTTTTATTTGCTATTAGAAAAAACTCTGTAGAATATTTTCATTAGCCAAGAAAATATTAAAGCTGACTATCCTCTCCACATATTACAGGTTTGTTGTGTTCTATTTGATTATATGGAAGTTGGAGATAGAGTTTTATATAAGGAAAACTTAGATAAAATCAGTGTAGTGTCATGAGAAAAATTCTTAGTGAGTTAGATGAAGTAGTTTCTTACTTTTGTTGTTCACTAATGGTTATTCATTCTCTGGGCCTCAGTTTCCCCATCCCTGTAAAGAAGGAATAGGATTGGAAGATTTGATTTGTAAAATCTTATGCCGATTTTCTCAGCTACAAAAAGATAGGAGATTATTAATACTGTTGGATAGAGGCTGGTAATATATTTTAAAAGGAAAACCTACATTGGGAATTCAACAATAAATTGTTGTCTTAGAACATTTAAGTTGCACATACTTTCTGGTAATATCCAATATATTAAAGGCCATTTGTAAGGTTTCCATATCTTGATTTATTTTAGTATGGGATTGCTTTCTGAAGGGATAATCTCATTTATAATATTGCCTTTTTAAGATGTAGCAGCATTATACAGAAAGATAAATTTGCACTGACTGCTAAATGCAAATGATTGCTGTTATGAAGAAATAATTTCAAAGCTTTATTTTATACAGATGTATATGGAGATTCTTATATATTTAAGGGCTACAGGCAGTAGCAATAAATAAAATTACCTGACCCTGGGAATGACAAATATAACATTATGTGATGAAGGAGAATAGTATCCCTGTAATACTAGAGGGTAACATTTTGCTGGTATTTTATCCATGTGCCTGAATGGAGTCACTTTAAGAATGCTTAAATAATCACAAAAATTAGTGTACATAAATAAAGCCTATTTCAAAAGCTGAAATAGGATAGAAGGCTGATATCAACAAAGCTAGTTCTCAGTCAAGGCTCAAAGTCCACAGTCATATTAAGGAGAATATGGTACTAGTTGATCAGTTTACCTAAAAAGTCCATGTGGTTTTCAAGTTTATATTTCTCAAGAACAAACCAGTTATCTTCCAGAGAGTATAGAAAATGACCTATACATTTTTGCTCTTTAGTTCTAAGGAATAGAAATCTAGGTGAAGGAAATTCTTAGTGGAAGTGCCATTTTAAAAACCTTTCCAGATACTGCTACTGTAGAAATTACTGTTAAATGCTAGGCACTTCCATTTTTTATGTGTTTTAAGCCAAAAGAAAGTCTTACCTGTTTAAAATCCACTATTGACAGTTGCCTTTGAACTGAGTTGGAACATACCTGACATCTTGCTGCCATGCCACCTCTTAAAATTTTGGGACTCTCCCTCTGTGAACATGGCCCTAAACTTTTTCATCATAGCACACCTGGCAGCCACTACCAATGGATGAGTGTTGGTGCTGAGGATAAAACCTATGGGTCATGCCAAGCTTAAAGATTTTATACATTCATACACACACACACACACACACACACACACAAACACAAACACACACACACAAATAACATTGGAAACCAGTCATCTTGGAAGTTAAGATATAATGCTGATATCATCATCTCTACTATGGATTATTGCAAAACTTCCTAAATGCTCCCCATGCTATATTCTTGCCCTACTGCAGTCTATTCCCAACTTTTATTTATTTATTTTATTTTTTAAAGATTTTATTTATTTATTTACTTGAGAGAGAGTGTGTGGGGGGAGGGGAGCAGAGAGGAGGGACAAGCAGACTCCGCCCTGAGCCGGAGCCCTACATGGGGCTCGAACCCACGACCCTAGATCATGATCTGAACCAAGGGTTGGATGCTTAACCAACTGAGCCAGCCAGGTGCCCCTATTCCCAACTTTTAAAATGTAAGTCATATCATCTCATTTTTTCCCTTCAAAACACTTCATAGGTTTCCCTTTCACTTGGAGTAAAAGCCCAAGATCTTATAATAGTCCATATAGCCCTGCATGATCTGGCACTCTTCCTTTACTCTGACTTCATTTCTTAATTTTCTTTCTTTTGGCCAATCTGCTTCAATCAGACTGACCTCTGTGCTCATTCTAGAACATGTCTTGACAGATGGACCTGGTCTTGTGACCTTTACACTGGCTGTTCTTCTACCTAGAATATACTTCTTCCAGATACCCACACGGCCTCTCATTGACTTCTTCAAGTCTTTGCTCAGATGTCCACTCTTGCTGTGCCCTACCCTGACCACATTTTTACTAATTGCACTCCACCCAGACATTCCCAATTAACCTTCGCTGATTCATTTGTCTCATTTATATTAAATAACTTTTGTATTTTTTAATTATCTTTTCCCTCCTCAATTAGAATGTAAATTTCATCAAGGCAGTGCTTTATTTGCAACTTTATCCCCAGCAACTAGGGCAGATGGTACAAAGTTAGCTGTTAATTATTTGTTGAATTAATGCCTACATGACTCAATGAATTAATAACAGTTATGTCCACAGGACTCAGGGAAGTGCAGATGTGAAGTAGGTATTGAGATAATACTGATAAACACAACTTCTATTTGTCATGTCCAGTTTGGAGAATTTTTATGTGTGGCTTAAGGATGATAGATATTAAAAACATACTTATTTCATAATAAACAAGCTCAAAGTCCTGTAATGGCACAAGGTCCTATGAAAAACTTAAGAAATAAGAATTAAAAATGGAAAGGCAGAACATAAAAATTTCCTACTCATGCTATTTGATCCTGGAGTTTGTTTAAAATAGTGATTGCCCTCTTCACACGTATAAGGAGTTTTTCATCAGAAGAGATTTGATAAATTAGGTAAATGTATTTTTTCAGTTTCACACCACCAAACAGGTTATTCTTTTTTGTTTAGAAAGATGATCTGTGGCATCTTTTTCATCCCATGTTGAAAAAAATTATATACATATGCAAAATGTTTCTCAGTGACTCAGCCCAAAATACCTTTTTGCTACTGTTTCCAAAACTAGTTATTTAATATTAATGTTATTCTGCTTTAGCAACATTGAAGATGAACGGCTATTTGTGGTGTGGATTCTGTTTCCATCTCTTGGCTATTTCGTGTATAGAGCTATCAGTATGAAGAGTTAATGGCACTTTAAAAATTAAGCAAGTCCATTGCTCCTGATTCAGTGTTTCATCAATATCAAAAGACCTAGTTCTGGAAATGAGATGGTACATTAGTCCTAAAGCTCAATGGTTTGTAATTTGCTACAGAAATTGGGCTTCTGGTCTTCAGGATTAGGCTAGTGTCCAGAAAATAAAGGGGCAGAGAGAATGAGAAAAACAAACCTGGGCTGGTGGAGGGAAGGAGAGGAACAAAAGGGAAATTAGCAAATGGTAAACCAGAGGCAGGAATGTAACTTTTACCTCCAAAGTGACTAAAAAACATTTCTTCATCAGGCAACAATTAAATAAAAGTTGATACTTATAAAAATGGTCCCATAAATAGTTTTTTAAAAATGCAAAAAAAAAAAAAATGGGAGGAGAGGATCATGACATGCAGTGCCTAATATTCTCTATCATCTCTTACTAATAAAATTTACAGAAAACATACAGTGAACATTTTGAAAGAACATACAGGGAATAATTATAATAATTACTGTAATCTTTATTGGTAGAAATATCTAAAAACTGGGTCACCTGGGTGGCTCAGTCGGTTAAGCGTCTGCCTTTGGCTCAGGTCACGATCCCAGGGTCCTGGGATGGAGCCCCACGTTGGGGGGGGGGGTCTCTGCTCAGCGGGGAGTCTGCTTCTCCCTCTCCCACTCCCCATGCTTGTGCTTGCTCTTTCTCGCTCTCTGTCAAATAAATAAATAAATAAATCTTAAAAAAAAAGAAATATCTAAAAACTATTCATATAAAACTGTGTTCCAAGGAATGCCAATCAGCCCAATAAGTTTTTGTTTATTTTAATTTTGAGTAGACCAATTAATGTTTGCCATTTTTGCCTCTTTGGAAAAGGAAACATGGAAAGAAACAACATGACTCACCTATGTAGACTCATTATATGTGGACAAACTCAAGAGAAGGGCTGCAGTTATCCAAATGATGTAAGTCCCAAAAAGTCATTGCTTGAAGAAGGATGATTCTAGTAAAAAGAAAGAATTAGGGTTTGCAAAAGTATTTGTGTATAGAAGCTACAATTATAACATATTCTTTTCTGATTCCTTCAAGTAAGTAAGCGCTGATTGAGCACCCACTGTGCCAAGCTGGGCAGGACTTCAGGAAGAAGGGAGTTCAGGGTAATATGGGAAGGCCTGGGTTTGGTCTTTCTCTTCTTATTGACGAACTATATGACCTCAAGCAGGTACCACATCCATTTCCTCACATGGCAAAGTCTTAATAATAGTGCCTACCACGTGGAGTTATAAAATGAAATTTATTACATGATATAAGTATGTAAAAACAGTTACAATGATGCGTATCTTTTAATAAGCATTAGCTACTGTTATATAAAATAAAGGATTTGCTGTTTAATAGAAGGAGCGTAATATTTGATGTGAAAGGAGCCAATCAGACTCAGGCTCCAATGTTTATTAGTCATAAGACTTTTAGGTAAGTCATTTGACCTCTTTGAGCCCCTGTTTCATTAATTCTAAATAAGAAATAAGTATTCCTACCCTTTAGGGTTCTTTGAGAGAATTAGAGATTAGGGATGTAAAATGCTAATCACAGTTCCGGATGTGGCCAGGATTCCTAAGTTATTGTTTTAAATATCTTTTCTTGTTTTTCCATAGGGCACAGCTCCACTTGCTGCCCACTGGTTCTGAGGCATCATATTATTGGAGATAAAAGCAAGGACTCTGATGCCAAACTCCTCCCTGTTTTTTTTTTTTAATACTGGTGCTACACCTTCATTCATTCATTCATTCACTGATTCATTCAGCAAATCTGTATTTCCTACCCACTGTTTCATCACTCTTCCAAGTCTGGGATACAGCAGTAAATAAAGTTTCATTCCTTCAAGGGCAGTGGACAGAAAAAAGCAAGGGAGATAGGAATTTGCAATTTTACTCAGTGGTTACTTATTATCCAAAACCTTAAGCAGATAACCTTTCTGTTTACCTCTCAGTTTCTTCATCTGTAAAATGGGGGAAATAATATTGCAAATAACAGGATTGGTTTGATGAATTGTTTCCTGTAAAGAACTTAGAAAAATGCCTGGCACATAGTAGACACTCAGTATGTATTGACTGTTGTTGTTTTTATTAGTAGGAGTTAGGGAAATATGGCCACTGTAATTATATGGGTTGACTGAAATGTAGTCTATCAAATTCATTGTTTTCAGGCCATTCCAATTATTCAATTTTCACTCTTTCAAAAAAAACCTGAAAATGTGAACTGAGCCATCCTCAAAAATTTCATAACCAAGGAAAATTTAGATAAACCATGGAAGTATAAATATTCAAAGTATACTAAACAGCTGTGTAGTTGTAATTTATTTACATGCAAGCAATCACAAAGCTACCGAGAAACTTTAATAAGCACCAAAACCACTGTAGATAACAAAATCAATGACAATATTAATTGCATATTGGCAGGGAAAAAAGATTCCCTACCAATCAGAGTCTCTAATTTTCTCATGAATGAGAGAATACAAGTAGTTTAAAGTATATCTACTACCTATAAATAAATATTTTAAGCAAGAGATATTTAAGCTATAACTCAATTGGACTGGGATTGGTGTGAAAATTGTTTCCCAGAAGCCAAGTTTTCTCCCTTAAGCGTATATTTACCTTAATTGCCCATCACAATGTAGGATTGGGTGTCAGAAGGACCTAATAAAAATGAATAAATAACACCTGGATTCTTATTAAATATTTAACCTGTCTGGAAAAGAAAACATGCAAGTGAGACATACTTTTATAATGACTTTTTCTACTGATTAATTGTACTAGATAGTGAATTTATCTGGATTGCATCCAACCAGCTAAAATGGGATGCTCGTTTTCTGATTGTTTTTTCCATCCCATGTGAGGGTAGTGCTGGAGTGCATAAGTGAGTAAGAGAGATGCAGCAGGTGAAGAGAAGAGCAGGCAAGAATAAGACAGTAGGAAGCTAATCCAGGCCAACTAAAGAAGCACAATGAAAATCATTAGAGCAGATTCAACTGACCAGCACAGCTAATCAGCCCAATTATAAATAGAGTTAAGATTTGGAAACTCATAAATCTCAGGTTCTTCCATATTATTTTTATATTAGTAAAGTAAAATGATTATTTCTGTCTAGTTCATATGAAAAAAAACTTTATTAATAAAGAAACTTTTATACTTAGATTATACATTTTAGGGGCGCCTGGGTGGCTCAGTCGTTGAGCGTCTGCCTTCGGCTCGGGTTGTGATCCCAGGGTCCTGGGATCAAGCCCCACATCGGGCTCCCTGCTCGGCGGGAAGCCTGCTTCTCCCTCTCCCACTCCCCCTGCTTGTGTTCCCTCTCTCGCTGTGTCTCTCTCTTCAAATAAATAAATAAAATCTTTAAAAAAAAAAAAAGATTATACATTTTATATGGTTTAAGCAGTGGTATGTAGGACTGTATTGTAGGACTGTAATGTTTTAAAGTATCAGACATAAACTTAAAATAGCTTAATAAAAATACAATGATGGTTCATGTAACTGAAAAGATTGGCTTCTGGTAAATTGATCTTTGGTGGTAATTATTTTGCAACATATATGTGTATCAAATCAGCATGTTGTACACCTTAAACTTATACAATGTTATAGGTCAATTATATCCCAATGAATCTGGGGAAAAAAGAGATAAGATGTAGCCTTTAGGTAAGATTTGATCTAGCTGTTAGAGAATGTCACTGACACATTATATTTCCTCCCTTTGTCTATCTATCCAACATCCATAATATCAGCTTCATCTTCAGGCACCTCCACTAACAATCAACAACTTTAATCCTCTCTGTCATAGCAAAATGATTCATAAGTTACAGACCTCCCATTCTCACACAGTATCATGCAGGGGGCCAAAAAAGGGATTTCTTCTGGTTGCTCCTACATATATTCTAGGACTTGCTTTTATTCCATGTCCCAGAGTGCTTCATTAACGATTTACTACATCTAGAGGAATAGGATATGCTGGCATGTCAAATCAAGTGGGGGATCAATCCTTTTTTTAAAAAAATATTTTATTTATTCATTTATTTTGAGAGAGAGAGAGTGCAAGCAAGGGGAGGAGCAGAGGGAGAGGGACAAGCAGACTCCATACTAAGGATGGAGCACCACTCAGGACTTGATCCCACAACCTGGAGATCATGACCTGAGCCAAAATCAAGAGTCAGAAGCCCAACCGACTGAGCCATTCAGGCACCCTGGCATCAATCCTTTTCAAACTGAGACTACAAGAAGAATGTAGTTTACAAATAAATATCAAGTTACCGCGTGCAGAGGAGAATGAGATAGACACTGGGAAGGCAAAATAAACAAACAAATTAATTAACTAATTAATTCTTTTCAAAGGCTCAACCTATTAACTGCTAAAAATGTTTTATATAAGAGTGGAGTGTATTCACTAATAATCTTTGTAACCATAAACTATATTTCTTGAGGCTGGAAAAGGGGGTCCACAGGCCAGATCATAAAATGCTTTAAAAGCCATGCCAAGGAATTTAAGATTCTTCCCTTGCTACTGAGACTTTTGAAAGATTTTAATCAGGGGAATAAAATATTCAGCCTTCACCTTCTTTAGAATGGTCAGAATATTTTTATACGATATACGCATGTGCATGTGCACACACATCTTGAGTTTGCCACAGTGATTGTGTCTTTTAATAGCAAAATAAATCAGTAGTATGAGGGTCAGTCCTGAGATAACAAAGTAGAGTAGAACAAAGGATTAAGGCATACATTTGTCTTGTGAGCAACCTATAAAAAAAAAAAAAAAAAAACAATTCAACAGAGACACTTTGGTTTATTTGAAAACACTGATAAAATGATACTAGAAAAGTGTAAGATCATTGTGATTTTTTTTTTCATTTCTCATGCCCTTATGGTTCCCTATAGGTTGGATCTTCAACCTTGTGTATCCAAAAAAAAAAAAAAAAAATCCCAGAGTGAAATATCATTTTCTGACTATTAGGATATCTCCTCAGTCTCTATGAGACATCTGAACTCAAAACCGAAAATGAATGCTGAAAATAAATATAATGAAGCACCATAATCTACTAAGGGAACAGAATGCCTGAAGCAGAAGGGTCATGGAGTTTTGAGCAAGAGCTTCTTCACCTTTTACTAACCCTGCTCCTCCTCAAAACTACCACCCTGCCCGTCTAGCATCAACTGCAACTAACTAAACAAAAGTAACTAGACTTTCTCCCATAAATTCAGTAGACAGGCATAAGTAAAAGGTGAAAGAGGAAGTCCCCGCAAAGCAGGGAAGGTGGCAGCCATCCACGCTGCAGGCATAAACAGTGCCATTAGAAGGCAAGAAGCCTGGACTCCAGAGGAAGCTCGAGTCAGGAAATGCTAACTTGCCTTCAGCGCTCTAGCAGCCTCAAGGGAGACAATTAACGCAATGTCACCAAAAGCAAACCTCAGCCTTTGACTGGTCCCTGTGAAAGGCAAAAAATAGCTTTTCATACACAGTTGTCAAGAAACCTGCTGAACAAAAGCATCTGCCAAATTTTCTGCCCTAAAGATGAGTTTCCAGTGAGTGTCAACAAAATTTGCTGCTAAAACACACACAAAAGCAGTCTTTGAAGTATCTGCCAGTTACTTCATATTGTTGACATTAAGAAGGCTGCCTGTTTTTTTAAACACTTTAAAACTGTACAGATTAAGCAATTTATTAAGATAAGGGATGTTCACCAATAGCCTTGGTTAGAATTACAACTGATTGATAGACAGAATTCTCCATGTACATATCAAGCTGATACCCAACAATACTTGCTCATTGTTGACAAGTCACGGCAAAGGAAATAAACTTATAATTGCATGCATGACCATTCATGCAGTATTTAAATTTTACCTGGTACTAGTTAAGTACATTCCCAAAACCTCCCTCAGTTTTAATAATTCGATAGGAGGACTCACAAAAATCACTGAAATCTTCTAGACCTATGATTACTATTTATTACAACTAAAGGATACCCATTAAAATCAGCCAAGAGAGGAACACAGAACCAAGCCCAGGAAAAAGTCCAAACATGGAGCTTCCACTGTCCTCTCCCCATGGAGTCAAGACCAAGTTATTTTCCTGGTACTGGTATGTAACAACATGTACAGAGTAGTGCCAGCCGGGGAAGCTCACCCAAAACTTGGAGTCCAAAGCCTTTATTGGGGCTCTATCATGTAGACACAGTTGACTGCCCACATAATGGAGCTGCTGCCAGGCCTTCAGAAGATAGAGCTGATACCATGTGACCCAAAGCCCCCACCCTAAATCACACTGTTGATGGGGTTTAAAGCTTCTATACCACATTGTTACTATCTGGCTGGGCCAAGACACCCACGCCAGCAAAGACCTTCCTATCAAGTATGACATTTTCAAGGGCTTAGAGATTACTTCCCAGAGGCCAGGAGCAAAGGAAAGACCTCTCTTTGGGCAGCCTTAAATTCCTTACTATAAACCTGATCAAATATGAGTGGCCATATATTTTTTTTCTAATTTCATTTTATTTTGATCTGTATTGTCAAAAATGATAATTGAATGGTAGAAAAGAGAGATGTGAATCAAAATTGCCTCTAAAGACCCCTATAGTCTTCCTTTTTGTTTTTTCTTTCCTGTCATTCAATTATAAGCCGATCAAGAAACTCTTGTTTTCTGTAGGTAGATCAGGTTGACATAAGGAGAAATTCACAAGAGGCTATATAAAATATGACAGATATTAAGGGTTTTTAATATTCTTTAAAGAAAAATGTACTTTAAACAGAATTGGAAAAAAAAAATTGAAAAACCATCTCACTACAACCTCCAGGCAGAACTCTCAAAGGAGAAATAGAGTTTTATAAACACCAAATGACTATTACTATGCGGTGATTCTAAACGAAGACTTGTAAATTAAAGGCTAAATACTTGAACAAGTGAACACAAATGCAATAAAGAATAATTGAAGATATTATACTCTCTAGAGAAAAGCAGTATGGGAATAAAATATAACACTAAATTATTAGAATATAAATTGAATAACTTAGATAATATCAAAATTTTATCAGATAGGAAAGGAGGATAAAAATGGTTAATTGAAATTTGTGATAACACTTTGTATTTTAAATTATAGGCCAGGATTTATTTCCTTAACTCAATTAAGAATAACGATTTTTTTAAAAAGATGTTTATATTCATCCACAAATAATATATGTTTGGGGGTTTCATGTTTTTAAATTTTACATGTTCTTTTTTTTCCTCCTTCCCTGCCCTCTGTTTCATTTTTCACACTTTTTTTTCTCTGTCGATTTGGAAATTAAATGTTTATATTACATATTTAAATTCTTTCAGTGGTTTCTCTTACATTTTAACATGCAGAGTTTGCTACAAATTTTTCTAGCTTGTTTAAATTTATTCAGTAACCTCTTCCCAAAAAGACAAGAAACTTAGTACGGTTTACTTACTTACTGAATAAACTCCTCTCATCTGCACACACACAATCTTGTACTGTTTTTATTTTGCTGTTTAGTCACACACAAACACATGCACATATTCACTGGTTTCGTTATGTGTTCTTTCTTTTTTCAACAGTTCATTAACTTTACCAAAATATACAACTTTCTGTGTTCACCATTGTTTCTTCTGTAGCGTCCTTCCCTGTGGTTAGCTTTTGTTTTGTTAAAATGTTTTTAGTTTATGCAGTGTGAGTCTATTGGTGGCAGGCTTTCTTACCCTGGTATGCTTGAAAATTTGTTCAGGATTTTTGAATGATAGCTGTGTTAACACAAAGGGTTGAATTGTCAAAGAACATTGCTGCACATTATAGATCTTACTCAGCACCAAACTTTATTAACGATTCCAAGGATCCGGGCAAGCACTAGATTCAGGCAAAAACATTCATTTCCTGCAGGAACTCAAAACCATCATATGCAGCTTCCAAAAATGTTTCTTTCCCTACTTTAGGAGGTGTTTTCATTTCAGATAGACAGAATAGTGTTGAGCAATATATGCTAAATTGTTCACAAAAGAAGCCATTAGTGATTTGGAGCTCTTTCATTTTATACTCTGATAATTACAGAGATAAGGGAATGTCTAGATGACTACCCTCCCCTCTCCAGCAAGCCATGCCCTGTACATCCGTAAAGTCCAGGCTCATTTACAATAAGCTATCTAGTTACACCACGGATTTCCTACAAAAAAACCATTTTCTTCATGAGAGACGATGGACTCTGAAAAACAAACTGAGGGTTCTAGATGGGAGGGAGGTGGGAGGATGGGTTAGCCTGGTGGTGGGTATTGAGGAGGGCACATTCTGCATGGAGCACTGGGTGTTATGCACAAACAATGAATCATGGAACACTTCATCTAGAACTAATGATGTAATGTATGGGGATTAACATAAGAATTAAAAAAAAAATTTTTCTTGATAAAGACTCCCTCTCTGTATCATATTGCAAAGAGGTCTGTTCAAAGTCATTGACATGTTTATAAGGAAGTTAGCTGAAGGTCACTCACTACTCCTCTTCCCCCCACCAAACCAGGACCCAGTAGAGAATGAGTGTGTCACAGGCCTGGTATTAACCCTTTTCCTCCCAACTGTTTTATAAAATGTCTAATTCTGACTTCAGGGTTTTTGTTTTTGACTTTCTCTCTTCCCTCAGTACTTTGAAGCTGTCAGTCATTATCTCCTGACATCCACTAGTTACTAATGAGAAATTTGAGGTCAGTCAAATTGTTGTTCCCTTGTAGGTAATTCATCCTCTATTTCTATTAGCTTTTAAGATACTCTCCGTATTATTGTCCTTTGCAGGTTCAGTGTAGTGTTATAATTTGAGTAGGTACTGAATTTCATTTATCTTGACTGGTATTCAGTGAGCACTTTCAATCTCAGTCCTTATATGTTTATTTAAGTCTGAAAAAGTCTCATCTGTTTTTTGGTTTTTTTTAATCCAATATTTCTTCCATATTATTCCCTGCTTTCTTCTGCAGAAACTCACTTCAGACATTTTTTGGAGAGCTTCAATCTCTTTTCCTTAACTGTATACATATTCATCTACACATTTTGAAATCACCTTATCACTCAGGCTATGAATTTCTTTTATGGTTCACTTTTTCCTCTGTTCCACTGTCCCAAAGTAAAGTTTACCACATCTGTAGTCTTTTATTTCAAGTCTTCACTTTTAGAACATCTAATGTATTTTTCCATATTTATACCTTATATTTCATTTTCAATCTTTTTTGTTGTTGTTTTATAATTTTCCCCCCTCTTCCTCCACCTCCGCCTCCTCCTCCTTCCAAATGGATGTATAAATGATACCTGGGTCTGAATTCTCACTTAGAGAATACAAATGTACTCCCTTTCATCAATCAGAGTGAAACAGTTTTCTTCCATCACCAACTCCAAGCAATCTAAGGAAAGGCTCTCAATGTTCCACTCTTTCTAAACAAATAGACACCAGTCAGCTACACATCAGTCAGCTTGGCTCTACTGTCTAAGAAGATAATGGACCTGCAGATAAATGAAGTCGCTTCCAGTTTTGAAGTCCCTAAAAGATCTTGGAGAACTAAGAAGGAATCAGTATGTCTTTATGAAGTACACATCTCACTAGGCCAATTGAATTTCATTTTTCATAGCACGTTCATGATCCCGGCAGATGAAGAATCAAAAAGTTCATATACTGAGATTTTAAGAAAGCTATGTTGAGGCAAACTTAACGAAGAATGGGAAAAAGGTAAAGTGAAATCCCAAGTTTGTAAATATCTCTAAATCAGGAAAAAATAATAGCCAGTCAGGTTATTTTGTGGTGTATATATCGTTAATCAACACCATTCCATTCTTTCAGCCAATACTTTTTCCATCTCTCACTCCTTATATCACTGCTAGTAGAGGTTTCATGATAGAACTAAAGTAAAAAGAGTCAAAGGGACCTTGGAGGTCATCTAATCCCAGTTGTTTAATTGTATTATAAGTTTCCCATAAATATTAGTTCTAGTGAAAACCGAACTGAAGGGGGATTTCAGTATGGGGGAACAAGCATGTAGTAAGAAAGTTTATGATTCTACAAAGAGTAAAGTTTGCTCAGATGGTCTGGAACATAGGGTAGATAAAATAGAACAGTAAGGATAAGGTAAGAAAGATAGCTGGAGGTCAGCTTCTGCAAGATCTGGAATGTCAGGGTGAGAGAATGCGGGGACATTGTTCTGTTGGGATTGCAGAAATGTAGAATACTGGCTTCTCAAACGTCACTAACACAACATGTTAAAAGACAGTGCTGAGCCTGTTGTTCATGTAGGTAACTAAGAAGACTTCCTCAAGAAATTTGGTAGTGTCTCAGAGGGTGAAGACAAGGTTAGATTTTATTAAGAACTTGATGTTTGGTTTAAGTAAGTCTTTTGGTATGTAACTTGGTTAGGATTAGGTAAGGGTAACAATACAGTAGTTTACTTAGAATTGGCAGATATAGCAGGGAGAAGATTTTGAGGATTTTGAGGTGAGAAGTTTAAAAAATCTTAGGGTAGGGGTGCCTGGGTGGCTCAGGCGGTTAAGCATCTGCCTTCAGTTCAGGTCATGCTCCCAGAGTCCCAGGACTGAGCCCTGCATTGGGCTCCCCACCTCAGCGGGGAGTCTGCTTCTCCCTCTGCCCCCTCCCCCTGCTCGTGCTCTCTCTCTCTCAAATAAATAAATAAAATCTTTCAAAAAAAAATTTTAAGAAGTCTTAGGGTATAAACTGTTGATGCTTTTTATTGAAGAGTGGATGGGTCTCTCAGAAAATCTCTGTAATGAACAATAAATTTCATTTATTTATTGGTCAAGAATCTACTTTGATAATAAAGACAATTGAATGGTAATGTCATATTAGTATAACAAGTAAACTGTGTACGGATAGATGGTTTCAGTTCTCAGAGCCATGGGAAGTTACTGAGTGGAGGCATTACTTGGTGAGAATTGTGCTTTCTCATGATTTTTCTAGCATTTATCAATGGAATAAAAAGACCTGTGAGAGGCAGAAAACAGCATTAGCTGGGAAAGTTTTTCAATGGCAGTTAGTAAATGTGCCTGGATATATGCAACAAAATGAGGAGAAAGAAAAAGGAAATCAGAGAAGAATAAACAGGTAGGTTGGTAGTGGTGAGATGAGGGAAGGTTAAAAGACAGGACGTAGGGAAGGTTAAAAGACAGGACGTTAGGAAGGGATAGAAATTCAAGACAGTGCTAAATTTTAAATCTGAATGACTATGGGATTGATAACAGAAACAGACCTATTAACTACTACTAACAGAAACAGACCTTCCCCATTCATTGCACATTATTTAAACATTGCCTACATCAGCCCAGTGCTTCTTAACTCTGGCTGCAAATTGGAATGTAAAAATACCGATGCTTGGGCCCTTCTCTAGAACAACTGAACCTGCATATATGGAATAGGGTCTAGGCAACAGAATTTTTTAAAAGTTCCCAGATGATTTGGGTGCACTGTGAGTATTATATAGACCCTGATGGGGAATGGTGACATCTCATGCTTGGTCCTTGACTTCCAGGGACTTAGTTGGAGTTAGTTTGATTCTTCATCAGAAAAAGATTTCACAGGTAAGATTCAATTCCTTTAATTGCACACAAGCTTGTGATATTACTAAGCCCTTCAGGACATTCTGAGGGTAATAGGACTAAAAAGATTTTACTTTTCAGTTTCAAAAGAAATTTACATTTGAACATATTTTGTAGTTTTGGTTAACAAATGTGTTTCTTCCTGGGCAATGTCACCACTGTATCAGTGTAGAAAAAGGACCAAGCACACCGTAAGATAATGCTTGACTTGAGCACTCAAACACACACACACACTAACTTTTTAATAACTTTTGGACACTAAAATTAATACATTTAATACCTTCCTTTCTTCCAGATATACCTTTCTTTAGGGAAGGTTTTATGATCTCTGCTATTTCCTCAATAATTCATCAGTTGTCCCTTTCACTCTGTCCCAGGCTATCTCTGATCATATTAACCAGGCTGCAGACAAGGTCTCAGCTGGGTCCACAGTGATGTAAGTGCTTCTGCTGAAAGGGTATTTTCCCCCCAGATCATTTTAATTCAGCTTATTACTTTTCATCTGAAGCCCCTTATTTTCCTGTAGATACTAAATTCAACTAGAGGATTTTCTCTCCTCAGAAAGTTCAACATCTGCTAATGAAAAATGACCAGAAGTAAAGTACTTATTAGAATTTAATTACAGAGCAAATTATGTTTTTTTAATAGTTTACAATGTGATCCTGCTTACTAAAAGTGGTGTACTCTATTTTACAAATCTTCAACTTTATCCCTATGCAACAACCAAATTATCTTAATGGGTGTCCAAGTGACAAATTAGATGAATGCCTTTTCCCTGAGTCATTTTCTGATAAAGACACATCGTTTAGTTGCAAGATGACAAACTATGTGCTCAAAGTGACAAATCATTTAATTAAAATTTACAGGCGGTTAAATACTGTTTGACCCAAATGGAGGCTGTTATCATGAATCAATTTCAGAGGAGGAACAGGCCTTTTAGAAAAATCAATTCCAAATAACTCTAGCACTTTGGACATATTGTACAATCTCTTTACAGTGTTTTTGAACACCTCTTCAGGTTAGTGGCAGTTTTTACCTGGTTCAAAAAGAATTTCAGTCTAGTTGAAAAGAATTTGAGTTTTACTTAGTACTTAAACTCTTTTCAGTTTCATGAATATTTAATATCACGTTCAATGTTCAAGCAAAATGCTCTTCTATCTTAAGAGAAAATAGCTAAAATTTTGATGAGTTATGGTTTTTTATTGCATATACAGGCCAATGGAAATTGCAATCATCTTTCATGAAAAGGCTGGGTAGTTTTTATTGTTTGAGAATAAGGGTGGCCATTGCATTTACTTACTAATACAGTAAATGTAAAATTGCTTAAGTAACATGCTTTATTATTTATGCTTCCAACCACATAATGTGAGGGTAGTTTCATAAAAAATATAAATTAGAGAAATTTCACATGCCAGCAGGCTGTAGATCTGTTTTATGGCTCTGACTTAGCAGGTGCCCTTCTATTTTAGTTGTGCCCTATAATGAAGTACATATTCAAGCAGTATTGAAATGCAGATAAAAATACGATGCATAGAAGGCACATCAGTTCCTTTCTCCAGAGATGCTGCACTTTACAAGCTCCATCATTAGTTGTGAATGACTTAGGATACTTTTCATCAATTCAGCCAAGCTCTTTGCTCATCTGCTCCATACCAAGGTTGATAAGGTCTTAGGAAATGTATTTGCTCAATTTTGGTAGTTGGACTTTTAATATTGATGGAGTCATCGGATGTGAAAGACTCATCTGTGAATTCATCGGCAGTCAGTGTTAGACATAGGCAAAACTCCACTGTCTCAGCTACTGTTATGAGATGGGAATGGTCAGTGAAACATCCCAATAATCATCGAAAATATACATACAACTTCTGTCACCCAAATCATTCAATTGGATCATAAGGAGAAGGCAGATGACACTGCTGGGTCATTTTAATGTTGTCTGTTAATATTATATTTGTATATGTAGAAGCTATTTTGTTTTGTTTTCTTTTTTTTTTTTAAGATTTTTATTTATTTATTCATGAGAGACAGAGAGAGAGAGAGAGGCAGAGGGAGAAGCAGGCTCCCAAGGAGCAGAGAGCCCGATGCGGGACTCGATCCCAGGACCCTGGGATCATGGCCTGAGCCGGAGGCAGACGCTTAACCGTCTGAGCCACCCAGGCGCCCCGAAGCTATTTTGTTTTCTTGTCTGTGGCACCAAAACCGAAGTTTTTCACCTTTAGATACATGAAGAGGAAAGATAATTAAACATGCTGAAAAGCACAGGATTCTCCCTAGGAGGTAATAACAATTTATTATTTACAATATGCTCTATTACTCCATTTAAAATATACAAAGCCAATGAATTTTCATTTATGAGGACAATTAAAAATGGCTACCACCAAATACTTAGATTTAAATGCGCTATTTGAAGTCAAGAGCTTGTTTACAATACCAAATATCAGTTGGAAAGATAGCTATAATTTTGACAATTTTTTTAAACAGGAGAATATTTTATAAAAGGTCAAAAGTATGAAGTGTTTCATACTCTATTGAAATTAATGGTTCAGCTAATGTTTATAATGCGGTTTACAGTATTCTGAAAAACATATAACCTCTAATTATCTATAGTAGTCATAAATAATTGTCAAAAATGCAAATGAGAAAAATTCTATCAAAATAATTAGTTCACTAGTTAAAATTTCCTCTCATATTAAAACCTCTGACTTCCTAAAATGCAACAGTGAAAAATGAAGGAGTCCTTTAGCAAACTGTTACTGAAGCGTTTTTGAAATTTGACTCTGAAATACAAGCACAAATGATAGACAACAAGAACGATACAGATTATATAATTCTCTGGGCATCCATTTATTACCTTGTTTTCCATTTTTGCACCATGACACCTACATTAGCAAACTAACAGACCTCAGGCGCGCTTCTCTCACACCTTGAGCACCAACACAGCCTCAGAATTCATTCACGTCATTCCAGTTCTAAATTTAACTTACTGATTAATCTAATGAAATAATCCAGCCTCAAGCTTCGTGCCACAGAGCATGACTTCTGAGAAGGCCCATGCCAATTTTATCTTATTTTCCTTTCAGTTATTAATTTTATAAGGTGTATTTTATGAATACATGATTTTAGCATTACTACTTAAATGTTGGCAATGGATAGGGAATCAATCTTCGGGCCATGACATGTAAAACAAAATGCCATTAAAGTTACAAGAAAAAGCTTTCCAGATTTGTTTCAGATTTGGCTCAAGGGCAAACCACAATTTGTACCGCAGGGTGGCCAATCCTGTGCGAGAGACTGTGTGTGTCTCTACCCCACCACAGAACTGGATTTTTGGACTCTCCAGTCCCCCAGCCTTATTAAGCTAGAACGAGAGTCGCTTAAGTGTGGTCTGTGGACTCCTGTGGGTTCCACCTGTGCTGTCCTCTCTGTAACTCACCTCCCAGCCCTTCTCCCTTGCTCACTCCACTCCCTGTACACTGGCCTCTTTGCTGTCCTTGCTGCACAAATGTGTCTTTGGGGCCCAGAACAATGAAGGCCAGGAAGTAAGTGGTCAATAAATATCTATTGAATAAATGAGTTGAGAATAATAGACATAAACTTCAAGTCCTGATTATTGAAGATACATAAGGACATGGCATTTTGTCATACTACTACTACGATAACTACTGCTACTCCTTCCTTAACTGAGGGCTATCAACTGAGTGCCTACATAAGGTGTACCAGCCACCGTTAACTGTTTCACAGAAATCGTCATATTTCTGCTCACTGCTCCCATCACCTGCATATTATTGTCACCATTTTAAACACGACAAGGCTGAGATGCAGAGAGGTGAAGTGGTCACACAGCTAGGAAATACAGAAGTTAGGAATAGAACATGTCAATCTCCAAAGATTTTACTATTCATCATTAGACAACACATAAAATGCTCATCCCTAATATTAATTTGGTAAAAGTTGGTCATGATAATCCATTTTTCTTTTTTTTTTAAAGATTTTATTGATTTATTTATTTGAGAGAGAGAGAGAGAGAAAGAAACAGCATGAGAGGGGCAGGGTCAGAGGGAGAAGTAGGCTCCCCGTTGAGCCGGGAGCCCGATGTGGGACTCAATCCCAGGACTCCGGGATCATGACCTGAGCCGAAGGCAGTCGCTTAACCAGCTGAGCCACCCAGGCGCCCGATAATCCATTTTTCTTAATAACTTTTATATATACCCTCTTACTCAAGGACTGATTATTTGTCACATGAACTCAGATAAAAATTTCCCAACTAATATTCCCCTTTTTCTACTCCAATCCCTTCTTTATATACACTGCTAATTTAATCTACTTTATTTACAGCTGTAATCATGCCATTAATCTGATCAGAGCCCTCCAATGTGTTTCCATTAAGTACATCCTTTTTATTATATGACTTCAGTTTATTTATTACTGATGCAGCTTTTTCTCCCCAGTACCCACCCCAGTAAGAAAGCTAGCCCTGAAGAAACTAGGATGGAAATGAGTGCTGAGTGCCAAAGATCTACCAAGTTGAACTTAACGAGTTCATGAATATGCAAATTTTAAATAACCCTAGTATCATCATTGTCTTCAAAAAGATTATCACTCACTGTTTCCAAATCAGCATGGGTGCACATTGTTGTCGACTGAGTTTCAGAAGCCTAGGGGTAGGTACAGTGCCCTGATCATAACCACCTCAGTAGTGACCAGAGGACAAGGGACCAGTTGTCAGCAGGTTGTATGCCTTTTTGCTCCTGAAATGATGAAGTAGATAACTTAGGGATTCTGCTAGTAGCCACTCAAGAACTACAAGCTCCATGAGGGTAGAGACTGTCCTATTCACTGCTGTGTCTTTAGCATCTATTGCGGTAGCTGGCACAGAATAAAATTCAGTAAGTACTTTATTGTTTTGATAGCTATTGTTCTCATTGAAACCCTAATTTTTCTTTTTTTTTTTTTCCATTATGTGTACTGTAATTTCAGTAACATTGCGGGAAACACAGGAATTTGGAAATCTTTAATGAAATAAATGGTGCAAATTCTAAGGAATCCAAACATTTCCCAAATGGTCCTTTCCCAGTGAAGGAAGGATCTGAAGTAACTCTCTGTCTTGAATCCCTAATTGTCTTTTGAAGATAACTGACCTGGATTTTCATAAGAGGGAGTGAATAGCCAAGCTTCATTTTCTCCTGCAGATCTGCCTTTGGTGGTGTTTCAACCATTAGAGACAAGGTTTCAGTTATGTTATTATATTACACTCCACTGGGTAGACTTCCCTCAACACCAAGATCCTGCAGTTCACAGTGTGAATTGCTCTGTCTAGTCAACAATATACATAAGATTGAGGCAGCGTGTTTTTATTTAATTACTGAAAGCATATTTTCCCAGACGAACTGGCTCATAGGTGCTCTTCATTTTCTGTGCTCTACTGTGGAGAAAGCTCTTTAATTTATATACGTCTAGGTTTTTGTATGAATTTGATTCTGCAACATAGTTGTATCCTTGGGAGGATATGGTACTTTGTAATGAAAAACTCAATCTTTCATTTTTCATTTCTGACAGATTTTTAAAAAATACTGGTTTAGTTAATTTGGCAAAGTTAAGTCAAAATGGGGACGGCACTAATGTGGATGAAGCTATAATTTGATTAGATATTATTCACTGCTTTTCCTATTCTTTTCCTTAACCCTTTCCTTTGGTTCATGCTATTTAGTTGTTTTTATTAGTTCATTTTGCTTTCCCTTTTAAATTTACCATGTTGCTAGTGATGACAAAAATCATTGCACTCTTTCTCAATCCAACGGATTTGCCATATCCCATAATCACTGTGAGACATACTTAAACAAAATCAAAGACATGTGTCGCCTAGTAATAGTACGTAGTAGTTTTATAACCTTGACTTGATGATACAGTATTGGGTCAACTTTGACCTGAGATTCTCTTTTGCTTTGTTTTGTTTCCCTAGTGAAGGGATTAAATAAGCAAGCTATTGACAGAAGAGGAAAACTGGACTATAATCCACTTTTATTGACTACATGGAGCCGTTGCAGATGTCTTGAAACCCAACTAGGGTTTAAAAGCAAAAGCAGCTGCCCAGGAAAGAAATGAGTGTAACTCTGACTTTCTCCTGAAGACATGCCCCACTTCTAAGATATGCCCTACTTCTGAGAGATCAGTTCTCCCTTCGATTCCTGGCTGTACTGTTCATCTAGCATGAGCTCCATCTATTTATTTTTAGTATTCTTTTGGAACTTTTCTCTCTAATTAGATTACAGATTCCTTGAGGGTTAAGGCACGAGTCTAGCACAGAGCCCTGTACATACAAAATATGTAGTTGCATCATTTTGTCCCAATGGAGAATTGCTTTTAATGAATCACAAATTTACTTTCAATATGCCACAATAAGAAATGGGGGTAAGAACATCTCCCAGTGAACTTGTTCACTACATTCCCAGCTTCTTCTGTTGAGAGGATCTTTGGAAAGAGATTTATTTGTACGCTAGAGATCTCATGCCCAGGAAGAGTTAGTGGACATTTTCTGAGCAATGATATGAGCCATGTGACCACTGTAAAATAGGGTTCAGCAAAGTTTATCTGTAAAGGGCCCAATTATATTTTAGGCTTTGCAGTCTCAACTCAACTATTCAACTCTATCACAAATACTCAGCTCTGCTGTTGTAGCAGAAAAGCAACTATAAACGATACATTATGAATGCTTGTGACTGTGTTCCAATAAAATTTGATTTATAGGCGCTAAAATTTGAATTCTATGTGATCTTCATGAGTCACAAAATAGGGTTTATCTTTTGATCTTTTGTAATCACTTAAAAATGTAAAAATTATTTCTTAAGTCACAGACCATACAAAACAGGTGGTGGATGAGATTTGGCCTGTCATTTACTGACTGCTGCTATACAGGATCCCATTGTTTAACATTGTCTGCCAGTCCCTGACAAAAAATAATAAAATGGCAGCCTGGTTTTAGCACCTACTGAAAATTAACTCTGACCCTCTGTACTTCTCAGGATGGGCAGCAATAGTGCATAACAAATGGCCATCAAGTCTGTTCCTTGATCACATTGCATGATCATCAGCATCAGCAGAGGGCACTGCTTCCTGTGTCCTTACCACAGGACTCCATAACCTCTATCATCTAGTCAGTGATTGCCCCAGGGAGGGAAAGGAAACTTGGAGAACCACAGGCTTTTCTTTAAGATTTCTGTTCAAATGTGGCACACATGATTTCTCTTCACATTCCACTAGACATAGGGAGTCACACGACCATGCCAAAATTCAACAAGGTCGGGTAGTGCAGTCCTATCGGATACCTGGAAGGAGAGAAACACGACTGCAGTAAATCTCCTTAAAGACTAACACACTGCCCTATTTAAAATGTTAAGCCTCTCTCCCAGCATCCCCCAATCTCCTTTTCACTGCCTGATTTCGTTCCACAACTTTTGTCACCTTTTTGCAAACAATGTGTGCAATTCACTGAGGTTTGATGTTTATCCATCCCCCTCAGCCCCATCTGACCTGCACTATAATTTGCGTGAGGACAGGAATTTTTATCTTTTTTGTTCACTGCAAACACCCTAGTGTCTAGAGGAGTGTCAAGTACATAAGAGGCACTCAATGAATATTTGTTGAATAAATGAGTGATCCAATAGGAGAATAAATGAACACAAGTCCTTACGGCGTACATACCCCGAGCTTCATCTCATTTTCTTGCCATGGCCTCCCCTCTAACTTCCTCGTACGCTTACATATTTTCTAACGTGGCTACAAATGCATACACCCATATGTGCGTGCACACACACACACACACACAGAAACACACACATTTGTAAGTCTTCTCAATTTTGTTATCGTGAATGAATCACAATCCTAAATGAAATTTGGTACCAAAACTTGCTTATCGGTTAGGTGATTGACTGACTGTTTTTAAATAAGCTGTTCCCAAAAGATGAAAATAAACGTTCTCCTTATATTCTCTTACAAAAAAGTCATTGGGGTTATTGTTTTCATCATGGCTGGATGTCTCCTCTAACTGCACTTCTAGTGTAATCTCTAGTTTTTAATACAAAAGCCTCTGGCTACCCTCCCACGGTAAAATCATTTGAAGTATCTTCTTCTATGATTGGCCTGCAGCTCCGATCACCAGGCAGGTAGGGGGCCGTCCCGCTGGGCAGGGCCCTGCTTTCTAAGGCCTGCTTTGCACTACAAAAGGGAATTAGGCTTGAGAGCGCCTATTAGAGCTTGATTTTCCTCTTTGCATCTCCATTGCTCTCTAACTGGCACACATCATGAAAGGGCTCTTCTTCTAAAAAAGGTCTGTTGAATTTCCCAAATACCAGCTATTAAATCTTTACTTGATCTTAAAAGAGTTGTCATATCCTGAAAGAAGGATAAAAGGCATCCCTAACAAACTTAGGCCATTCTTACTTAAGGAACAATTATGGGTTTCAGGATAATGCTGCTGAGTATCTCCCCCCCACCCCGGAAAATAGATTACATCATCGATTTTATCGTAAGTAGATTTTATTTAAAGGTTTTATATGCAATTATCTACTGCTCCAGTAATGCTAACTATTCTATAACACCTAGTTTTAAAAGGATGCAGGTTAATAGGTTAATGTAGCCAAACCCATGTACAACTTGATGCTTAAAATCATAAACCCAGAAATGAAGACAGACCAGGGTTCGAATCCCATTTCCTCACCGGCTAAGGGTCCTATGAAGATTAAATAAGAAAAGTTATGCAAAGCCTTTATAACAATGACTAGCACATGGCCTTCAGGAAGAAAATGACATTGGCTCTATTTTCTCAACAGTATCTTCATTTAAAGTATTTCTGAATACACACCTTTTTTAAAAAGCTTCCCTCATACTTTTATGCTTTCTTCATCCCCTGCATCCCAACAATCAGTTTCTTTCAAGCTAAAAACCCATCTTCTCTAATCAATCCTAAATGTAGATTGCCTCTTCCCAGGGCCATCTTCTGGATATTTGACATTGGACATGTGTCCGAGATTTATTTGTGACATTTATATAAGTCAGATGGGAAGATTAGACATAAGCAAACAGTGTGTCCCTCTATCAACATTTGTTCAGCCTTCTGTGGGAAATACCAAGAGAACTTATTAGAGTAATTTGCAAAATTTTCTGGGCCAGTTTGCTTATTCAAATTAGAAACTGATTATGCATTCAAGCTTTATAAGAGAATAAATTATTTCAAGCTTCTTCAACAAAAATGGAAGTAAGACCTTCAAATTTGGCAATCATGACCAAGTTCAGGATGTTAATTTAGTTTAGCTAATTATGCAAATCTTAAAGACAATCATTTAGAAGTGATCTGTCTTATTTTAAAAAGTATACGTTAGGATAACGTATGATTTGGGAGGGAAAAAAAAGCTTTGTGACATGATAAATCGGCAAACATTTTTTATGATATTTTTGTTAATTTAGCCAAAGACTTGGAACAGCTGTCCTTTTTTGAGAACGGCAATAGACAATTATGTTTTTTATACACTAAGGAGTTTTACATATGATATCATAAATAGGTAATGTTGGATGAACACCCATTCATTGAAAACAAAGCAGCAGGGGGCACCTGGGTGGCTCAGTTGGTTAAGCGACTGCCTTCGGCTCAGGTCTTGATCCTGGAGTCCCGGGATCGAGTCCCGCGTCGGGCTCCCTGCTCAGCGAGGAGCCTGCTTCTCCCTCTGACCCTCCCCCCTCTCATGTACTCTCTCTCTCTCATTCTCTCTCTCAAATAAATAAATAAAATCTTAAAAAAAAAAAAAGGAAACAAAGCAGCAGGTTTTTTCTTTTTTTTTTTTTTTTTATCATAAAGAAAACAAGCCCTGAGTGGAAAGTTCATCATCCATGAGAAAGACAAAATAGGTTTGCTTCATGTTCAGATACCTGTCAGACTCAAAAAAATTTATTTGGCAATGATATGGAATAAGTTTTTGAAAAATTATACAACTATTATTAAGCCAAAAACAAAACCCCCAATACTTGTTTTTATTTTATTAAATTGTCCAAGCCTAGACACATTGTGAAGTAAGAAAATGAGTTGGTGTCTGGCATTTTCTACCCCTCTTTCCCTTATACCTGATGTGTCTATATTTCTTCCAACTGTCTGGAGTGCCTTCTGGTTTCTTTCTCCAGATAACTTCAAAATGTCCCCTGCTTTGTCATGCCATCCAAACCTACTCTATCACCTCAAGATTCTACCCTAGGCTGAGTGACCATGGGTAATAAAGCTAGTACCTATTGAATAGTCTTATACACCAGGTACATATCATATATTGTCTCATACAATATCTAAAACAACCTTAAACTGTGGATGCAAATTTTTTAATCCTCACTTTATAATTGTGAAAACCAGGCTGACAGAGGTTAAGGAAATTGCCATCAAGGCTTAGAGGCTGGGGTGAAGAAAGCAAGGTACTTAGGATGCAAAATTTAGGGTGGTATACACTCTCTGAGCCATGAGTAAAAACCTACTTAAATTTTGTACCCTAGGTTTGGGTGCCTTGCTTGCTTCACCTTGGCCCAGGCCCTTTGCCCATAGACCCACAAATAGTATTTGGAGGAAATGAAGCCTTCCAACTCCAATACCTGTGGTTGGACTAGTCAACAAACACTGTCCAACTCAGAAATACCACCGGCATCAATCAATTGACAAATCATTTTAATATGTCATCTCTTCTAGGAAACATCATCCCCAGCCTGAAATAGAAGATAAGTGTCATTCATTCATTTATTCAACTAATATCAATTAAGTACCTGCTACAATCCAAATACTGTGCCTAGTTAGGAATATGTACATTGATGGAGCAAAAGACTGGTTGATGACTTGCTTTTATGGCACTAATAGTTCTAGAAAGAGAGGCAGACATTTTTCTTTAAAGATTTTATTTATTTATTTGACAGAGAGAGACACAGCAAGAGAGGGAACACAAGCAAGGGGAGTGGTAGAGGGAGAAGCAGGCTTCCCGCAGAGCAGGGAGCCCGATATGGGACTCGATCCCAGGACCCTGGGATCATGACCTGAGCTGAAGGCAGACGCTTAACAACTGAGCCACCCAGGCGCCCCAGAGAGGCAGACATTAATGAAGTAATTATACAACTGAAAGTAAATTGCAACTGTGACAAGTGCCATGGACAAGTACACAGTGTTATGAATGACAATAATCATATAAATAATAATATTTGACCTGTTCTTCAAAGGAGTCTGAGGGTGGGGATTGAGCTGATATCTAAAGAATGAAAAGATTACTAATGTGGAAGAGAGTAAGGATATTCTAGGCATGGAGCATGTAGGGAAAGACACATGGTAGGTAATTCATATACAGTGCAGAATGTGTTACATTGTGCAAAGAAATCACTATGAGTGCTCCAGTAGGGATTTGGACTAGTACTAGTTAAGGGAAGCCAAGTGGAAGAGTTGGCATTTACTGGCAGGATTTGGACATGAAGACATGGGGTAAAGGGAAGCATTCTACGCAAAAGGATGTATTAAGAGCAAAGGAACAGAGGAAAGAAAGCTTAGCCTGGGGAAAAGAAAAGTTTGCCAGGATGTGGTATGGTAGGTGCAGGATAGAGTAAATTAGGAATAGATCATCAGAGGCTTTAAATGCCAGCCTAATTTGATGGGCAGCAGAAAGTCTTTGAAGAGTATTGAATGGGAAAGTGACATAAGACCTATAAAATTTAATCATGCAGCCTTATATTAGGAAAAAAAGAAAATTAAGATATGAGATCACTCTAATCTCAGGTGAGTGAACCATTTGAGAGATTTGCTTACTATCTATAGGGAGACTTTGTGTTACTTTTTTTTTCCTCTCTCTCTCTTTTCTTTTTTCTTAGAGGAGGGTCAGAGAAGACATTATGAAAGAGAAAAATCTCAGAGCTGATCTTTTAAGCGTTTTTTTTTTTTAATTAAGAATGGCTATAATAGGAAGAAAAGTCATCCCAGAGTTGGAATAGTATTTTTCAAAATATGGACTAAAAGATGGAAGGGGGAGAATTTAATTTTTACTTAAAGAAAAAAGATATCTAAAACAATGAAAAGAGATAAATGAGACCAAAAAAAAAAAAAAAAATTAGCCAGCACTGATAAAAAAAAACTTGATGCTTGCAGTCTGTAACTTGGTCCGATTTTGTGTGTCTGGGGAGGGTTTTGAGGAATGAGATGACATGATCAAAGTGGCAGAGGAGAGATAACTTTGTCAGAGACATGTGGGACCGATGGAAACTGGGAGACTAAGGCATGAGAGCTGTTAAAGAGAAAGTTAAACTCATTTAGGAAACAAATGGCCAAGTACTGGATCCAGAATAACACCACATCAAAGATGTACAGCAACCCCCTTACCCCGCAGTTTTGCTTTACATGGTTTCAGTTACTCCCCCATCAACCGCAGTCCGGAGGTACATGATTCTCCTCCTTACAGACTATCAGAAGGTCACTAGTAGCCAAACGCTACGTCACCATGCCTATGTCATTCACCTCACTTCATCTCATCATGTAGGCATTCTATCACCTCACATCATCATCATAAGAAGGGTGAGCACAGTTCCATAACATATTTTGAGAGGGAGAGAGACCACATTCACATAACTTTTATTACAGTATATTGTTATCATTGTTCTATTTTATTAATTATTGTGGCTCTTACTGTGCCTAATTCATAAATTAAACTTTATCCTAGGTATGCATAAGAAAAAATATAGTCTATATGGGGCTCAGTACTATCTGTGGCTTCAGACATCCACTGGGGATCTTAGAATGTGTGTCCCCGTGAATTAGGGGAGGACTACCTAACATTTGGTTAACATTTGGGAAAGGAACTACAAGATGCATCCCTCCTTACCATGAGGAAGCCCCTAATTCAGTTATTCATACATTTAAGGAATATATATTTTGTCTCATATGCACCACATCCCATGATAGGAACTGGGCTCACAAAAGTTAAAACTATAGTCCCAACTTTCAAGATACTTTTGCTTACTGGTACAGTTAAAGCCATATCAAAACTGAGCAGCAAAGAGAAAATCTGAATAAAATTACGTAGAACATGGCAATGCAATTTGACAATCAAATATTTAATAAGAACCTGTATGTGTAAAGTACCAGTATGGTGGGCATTACATCAATCCCAGTCATCAAAGAGCCTAAAATCTCTGAGTTTGCAAGGCACAAATACACAACTGATTAAAGCAAGACAATGTTTAATCTAATGACAAAGGACTGGTACAGAAAATAAGAGTGTACAGGAGTTTAGAGACTGCAATGACAGCAAGGAAGGAATTTATAGAGCAGGCAGGCTCTAAGCTGCATCTTGATGGATCAGTTGGATTTCTATCCAGCCCAGCCAAGAGTCTCACATGATGTAGAAATGAATGAATGAGCTCCTCAGAGTAACAATATGGTACAGGGAAAAGGAGGCAAACTTTGCAGTCAAATACACCTAGGATAAAATAGTATTTCTGTGGTATGTGGTGTAGTTTCTCTAAGTCTTAGTTACCTTTCTTATAAAGTAGGAAAAATGATAAGAGGTTCTATTTATAGTTGTGAGAACTAAGGGAAATAATGTATGTAAAGTCAAGTCCAAGTACGCATGCATAAAATGTTAGCTTCCTCACTGAATCTGAGTAAGGAAAACTTTGTAGACAGCAATTTATTTAAGGATGGAGACCCTGTCTGTCTTGCTTCCTCTTGCCCTAGGACTTAGCACAATCTCTGGATCATTCAGGGACTATAAATGTGTGATGGATGACTGAAAAAATAAAAAGTGGATTTGGGTCCTAAGTAGACCTATTTGTGGGGCAGAGTTCACATCAGAAAGAACCAAATGAAAAAGCTGGAAATTGAAGTAGGAGGCTGATCCTGTTCTTTGGATCTTAGTTTTATCTTTTATGCAGTGAAGTATCATTGAAAGCCCTTAAGCAGAGGAGTTATGCAACAGGTGGCACAATACAAATATTATTCTGGCATCCAGGCAGTAGGGAAAAGAGAGGAGGACTTAGACTAAGAGAATGGGAAGAGGGCAAAGGGTAAAGGTAAGGCCTTGTGAAGGAAGAATCCCAGGACCTAGTGACTGAGGAAACAGATGGGAAGACTCTCAGAGGAAGATAATAGTGCTTCCGATAGAAATCCCTCAGGGAAGGGAGATGGGATGGCCAACCATCCTGGTTTGCCTAGGTCTGTGGAGTTTCCAAGGACAGGCAAAGACATGAAACTTCAGGTTATGGTATGTATATGTTTTACCCCTAGATGAAGTATCGTGTGTTGCTGCCAGTTGGTTTAAAATTTCAAAAATATGGGGAAAGTTTCCTTAATTAGAGCAGGCAATTTTTTCAACAAAAGCATGTAACTCAGTAATTTGTTCTTAATAAATAGGAATTAAAAAAAAAAATCATGTAAAGCAACATAAGCAAAATCCAAAATCAGAGTCAAATGAGACAACTTCTAAGATTTCTCAAAGGCTTGAAGATAGAGTTATATATTTGCTAAAGTACAATACAGAGAGACATGTTTTAAGCCACTCGAGGCAAAGAGACACTCTGAAAAATCTGACCAGTAAAGTCCCGGGCAAACTGGGGCAAGTTGGTCATCTATTCCGTGTCACCCAGCTGGACTCAAACTGCTAGCATGCTAAAAAATAAAGCATTTCAAACACTGGGAAAAGTAGGCATAAGAAAAGGGAGAAATGTAGGAAAAGAAGAAAGAAATGAGATTTATCAATTCAAAACTACATGGTAAAATTGTCATGACGTGTTCATTGGTGCTCTTTGTCATTGTTTGTGTGTCTTATTAAAAATCTGTGGGATTTTCAGAATTCCCTTTGCCTCTCAACTTTCCACAGTCTTGTGTACTAGCCCCCTAGAAACTATCCCACAAATCTGTGAGAAAGATTTGCCATGAGCCAGCCACTGTGGGGAATAAAAGTGATTAAAGCACATTTACCACTTTCCAAAATAGTCAAGCCCCTCATAGTCTGGACAGATGCGTGCATGCCTCATTATGCACGACAGTGCGCTCTCTACCTATGCTATGAACAGAGGGACAAAGCAGTCAAATCCTCCACTCTACTACCCTTCCTGAAACTCAGCAGTAATTCCCTTTTGTGGGTCAGATTTTTCAGAGTGTCTCTTTGCCTCGAGTGGCTTAAAACATGTCTCTCTGTATTGTACTTTAGCAAATATATAACTCTACCTTCAAGCCTTTGAGAAATCTTAGAAGTTGTCTCATTTGACTCTGATTTTGGATTTTGCTTATGTTGCTTTACATGATTATTTTTTTTAATTCCTATTTATTAAGAACCAATTACTGAGTTACATGCTTTTGTTGAAAAAATTGCCTGCTCTAATTAAGGAAACTTTCCCCATATTTTTGAAATTTTAAACCAACTGGCAGCAACACACGATACTTCATCTAGGGGTAAAACATATACATACCATAACCTGAAGTTTCATGTCTTTGGGTTTATGAGTCACAGAAAGTGAAAAGAATATAAGAAAATAAATTATTGATTCAACAGTGATAAATTATAAATTAAGAACTTTAATCTGGACACATGAAAAGGTAACAGAGTACAAACAAAAGCACCGACTTGATAGTCAAAAGATCTTTTTTTTTTTTTAAAGATTTATTTATTTGACAGAGAGACACACAGCGAGAGAAGGAACACAAGCAGGGGGAGTGGGAGAGGGAGAAGCAGGCTTCCCGCAGCGCAGGGAGCCCGATGTGGGGCTCGATCCCAGGACCCTGGGATCATGACCTGAGCCGAAGGCAGACGCTTAATGACTGAGCCACCCAGGCGCCCCAATAGTCAAAAGATCTTAACTCAAGTCTCACCTTTGCTGAGAGCTAACTGGATGAACTTGAAACAGCTGTTTTTTAAGATTTTATTTATTTGAGAGAAAGAGCGCAAGAGAGAGAGCGAGCGAAAGAGAGAGCACAAGTGGGGCTCGATCCCAGGACCCTGGGAACATGAACTGGGCTAAAGGCAGATGCTTCACTCACCAACTGAGCCACCCAGGTGCCCCGAAAAAGCTATTTAATAATATTATTCTTCCATCTGAGCACCTACATTCACTTATTCAGTCAGTCATCCAACAATGCTTGTTGAGGGAGTGAGTAGTGACTGAATGAATATCTTAAATACCAAGCACTATACCAGCCTCTAGGGCAAGGTTTCTCAGCCTCAGCACATCATTGATACTGTGAGTTGAATATAGGGTTTCTCCTGGAATTGTAGGAAATATTGAGAAACTTGTCTTCACAAAAGGATAGAAATCAGTTATTGGAATCTACCCTGTAGAAAATAATGGATAGCTTCTTCAGAATGCCATTATTGGGTTCAATAAGTCACTGCCAACTATTATTCAATATTTAAGGCCCTGACAGACAGTCTATTGCCTCACTTGCATCTGTGCCTTTCCTTAAAGCAAATGAGGTGGGATCTGATTGGCCAAGCTTTGATAGCATGACTATCCCCAAGGTAGGGCTGAAGGAGACTAGAGCCAACCTCACTCAAACTCTAAGTTACGAGAGGGAAGGGATGGTATCCTAAGAAAGGATGCTGGGCAAGATAAAACATCTAGTGTCCACTACAGTCATTTATAAAGACTCTTTGCATTTGTTATCACATTTGAGTCCCCAGTTCACTTTGTGACATAGGTAGGGCCAAGGTGACAAGTATCTTCATTTGTGGACAAGGCAGAAGAAAAGAGTGATTTGTCCAAGATTACCTGGTAAGGGGCAGAGCCAAAACCTGAAACCGGGTCTGATCAAATAGAAAAAAGGCTGGATCCAGAATGAATGACAACAGAATAACATAATAATTTCTTAAGAAAAAGGAAAGTGGGAAATCCATGCACAGGAAATGCTTAAAGTTAGTGAAAACTATGAGTAATTTAAATCGTCATTTAGTGCTGCTGGACAGAGATTTGCTGCTAAAGGAAGTGGAAAATAAATTGACTCTGGACATTCTTGAGAAATGGAGAAATCAAGTCAATGGAATAAGATGTAAGTTCCAAAATAAGAAAGCGAGCTCATGAATGAAGGCTGAAGAGAAGAAAAAAAGAAAAGTGTGGGGCAGTCAGCCATCAGTTTTTGTGGGTAAATGTGGGACTAACATTTGCAGCATAATTGTGGCTCAGTTTAGAGTAAAGGAAAAGGGCAGAGGTTACTGCTTTTGTGTATAATTTTGATTTCTAACCTTTCGACTACTGAGTGTGGGGCTTTCTCCATTTAGTACCGTTCCCCGTCAGTGAACAATCTGCTCAGAACCATTCCAGATTTCATGCTGATCCTTATTAGCTTTTCATTTCCCTGGGAGTTTCTCTCTGACATGAACAATACTTCCCAGCTACAAACAGTTCTGCCACATAAAATATCATGAAGGGCAGTGGTACTTGTTTGTACTGCTTTTCCCCGCATCTTATTGAAAGAGCTGCTGGTGTTATTTCAGGATCTTTCGCCAGCATGGTAAGACTTGTAATTCCACCACATGATAAACTGATCCCTCGCCGGGTTTTTCGTTTTTTGGACTATCTTGGCATAAAACTTGTTCTAGTCTCTGTTGTCTTCCCATGAAATTAAATGCAATTTTGTTCATATCCTGGGCAATGAATGGCATTTTTATACTGAGTATGCTGTACCAAGTAGGATGCCTCACTCCTCACAGGGCTAGAGACATGAGGATTTCAAATGCTATAACCAAAGCTTATCTAATACTGCAACCTGGTCCCCACAACCTGGAGACAGGCTACTAGATGATTGAAGAAGCTCTTGCAGTAAGGCCCCACCACATGTCCTTGGTCGTAGCGCAGGTAGAGCATAAAGATGACACAGAACTTGTCAAGGATGAGTGGGAAAATATCCTGTTCCCTGAATCCATAAAGCATGTCTCTGAATCCAAGCCTATATCATCTGCCATTAAATGCATAATAGCTTCTTCACTTTCCAATTGCCACTGCATTTCTGTACTTTCAGAAAGCTATTGAGATACTTGGGATATGAAAGATGCTATATAAAACCAGATTTAATTCTGTACTATTCCAGTAATTTGCCTCATAAATACATCTTGAAGTGGTGAAATACTTTCGGTTATAGAAATAAAACTTACGTATTCATGACCTACATATTATTTCATCTTCTTGGAAGTCAAAGGACTCTTCCAGTGTTTATGCTACTGAAATAAATCTGCTATAGGTATTTTTATAAAGGTTGTTAGTACAAGTGACATTGTTGGACCTAGCACTATTACCCGTTGGATTTCCCTTGGAATTATTCTTTATGTACTTTTCTTAGGTTTTTGGTTTCTTTTTAAGTGAATGCGCTCCAATTTTTCCTCGTTGATAACTACTTCTATTTTTCTGAAACTTCCTAATTTGATAGACGGTAGAGAGTGTTTATTGTGATCTGATGGCCAAGAAAAAGCCGTGGGGGTTGGGAGAGGGCAGGGTCTCAGTCAAGATAAGGCTTCAAAATCATGACCAAAGAGACAGTATGGACCCTCTCTGGCTTTGTGACAGCGACATGGATTTAATGACTACTCAAGTCCATGATTTCCCCCACAAATTGTGTCTTCACAAAGTTTTTTCTCCTACTCTGACCATTGCCTACAAACAATCCTTTTATCTTGTCCCTGTGGAAGCCCCTGCTGTATCTGGAACATTAAATGAGATACTTCAACACTTTAGTTATAAAAGTCAGACATTATTTTAAACCTTGTAGCAGTGTAGATTGCTGCTTTAACAAGAAAGCTTGCTGTAGTAAAAAAAAATAATAATAAGACATTTTGTGGCATTTTATGTGTAGTGATATCATTGAGAATAATCTTTCCATCTCTACACTAGGAAAATCGAATGGTATGAGAATTAGCCATCCAAACAGATACTTAAAAGAATAAAAGAAAAGAAAAGGAGGTTCAGGCTAATTGTAAGTGTGAATATATATGTGTGTGTGTGTGTATGGGATTTATAAAGTTGCACAATTTATCGAGTATCAGGAACTACAATTCCCCCATAATAAAATTACAACTATTTGCAATGTAACATAGGAGACTGCCTCATGATGTCCGCATGGAATTTATTCATCCAATTCAGCTGATAATTCTGAGTGCTTACCGATGCTGGGGATTAGGGTGTGGGTGTAAATGTATGGTAAAGATACTGACCCTGCCCTAAAGGAAGTCACAATGTGGTGAAGACTACATCGTGAAAAATAAAATCACATTTGGGACATTTTTTTTTCAGGATTATGTACTAGAATATAGAATAGGATTGTTGAACATTTTTAATGGACATAATCAGATTTAAAATACCTTTTTTAAAGAGACTTTAATTACTTTTATTAGCTAGTAGCATAGTTTTCACCCAGTCTCTTCAAGGACAAAGACATGGGTGTAGGATTGGCCTCAAGATCAATAGTCAGGTTCTAGAATGAGTAGTGATACCATACCACTTACTGTGAAATCTGTAGCACTTACTGGGTGCCTCTTGATTCCACTGGTTCTTTCCTGGGATCATTTTTTTTACTGCATAATTGGCTAAAGAAAAGGAACTCAGACTTTTGTTAGAACAGTTCTAGAACAGTTTTAAAACTTCTGCTATTAAAGTTCCTATCACGAACAGGCAGATCTGACCTACCTGAGGGAGCTTTGAAGTACTCTGGGGTTGGGAGGGGCATCTTTTAGTGCCCAACTGGTATAATTGATTAAGAAATGAAAGGCAATTTCTGGTCTGGAGAAAAGGAGATAACAATTGGACTTTTCTCTGAATACACTAGAGGTTAGATCAGATCAAAGATTTAAAAACATTGAAGACCATGAGAAGGCCACACACTTTCTTTTAAAACGTGTGTTTTCCAGTGCTACTATGAGTATTACAGTCATTAAAGATTATCTAGAAAATGCAGAGACATAAAAGAAAAAAAGTCACCCATATTTTCAACACCTAAAAATAACGACTATTGACGCTAAATTCACTTTGAGGATGATATATCAATAATTCCCCTTGAAGAAATGTCTCATATTCTGGTTCTACGCTGTATTTACAATTTAATTGATATATCACATCCTACCTCGGTATGTCACAGATTTTGCTGTTCACTAAATTAATAACTAATAAATTAATAAATGTTTTGCATTTATTGATATTGATATATCACATCCTACCTCGGTATGTCACAGATTTTGCTGTTCACTAAATTAATAACTAATAAATTAATAAATGTTTTGCATTAACTCTCATACCTCTCCCAGCCTTGATATTGCTGGTAAAAAAAAAGTAATACTGTCTATAAAATTCAATAAGTTCCTTAAATTTTTGAAAATAAACAGCAAATATAAAAATGAATTTATTTATTTTTTTAAAAATTATATTCCAGGGTGCCTGGGTGGCTCAGTTGGTTAGGTGACTGCCTTTGGCTCAGGTCATGATCCTGGAGTCCCAGGATCGAGTCCCACATCGGGCTCCCTGCTCAGCAGGGGGTCTGCTTCTCCCTCTCACCCTCCCCCCTCTCATGTTCTCTCTCTCTATCTCATTCTCTCTCTCAAATAAATAAATAAATAATCTTTAAAAAAAATTATATTCCAGACTGGTATTAATCAGTAGGAATACCAAGAAAAATGGAAGACAATCCAGGCTGAGACAACAGTATTCTGCAATGTGGCTCAGGATTTAGAGTTCTGAGGCATAACCTGAGTCCTCAGTTCACTTAACGACTGTGGAGTCCTGAGCACAGCAGTGAATCTCCCTGAGCCTCATTTCTACCACCTATAAAATGGGGGAAATAATAAAGCTTGCCTAAAAATTTATTGGGAGAATTAAGTGATATACTGTACAATGGAATTGCATTATAAACTTGAAGTTGCTACTCAGATGATACTAGCACCTAATTTTGAACTTAAAATTATCTCTTGAATTTAATTCCTAAATTGAATTACAGTTCTTTTTATCTGTCATCAAATAATGGCTCACAGAACCTAACTTAAAATTAATACTGCCAACAAGGCCTGTCTTCCAAGTTAAAAAATTCAGAGGTGATTTGGATGCTCAGATTTGAATATCAGTAGGGTGATCCCATTAATCCAAATAACAGTCTTGAATGCAGTTTTATTTTTCCCATAAAAGTGAGTGTTCAAAACTTGTAGAACTTTAAATGTAGATACCACTGAATATAGGTTTAGTTAATGTGAAGAATGTCAGATAAACTGATGGTAGCAATTTCTAACAAGAAAATCTCCATATGGATAATGGAATTTTTGCATTAACTCTCATACCTCTCCCAGCCTTGATGTTGCAGTAGTGAATATGAATTCTGCTGTGATCCGGTGAGAGTTTGCAGAACTGAGGGGAGCCACTGAGCATATGAAGTATCTAACATCTACATCTCATGGATAATGTGGATTATGGCATGACACTTCTGTGTGAATAGTACATGGACGGGGTGTGAGAGCATTAAGCTTTCAGACTATCACTGTGACAGAGCCTATGTTAGTCTTTGACAACTCAAATAAATTTGACAAAGACATAGCATCAAACCATATTATAAGCCTCTTGAAAGGGGAAAAAAATGAAAAGTAATGAGATTTTTATCCTATGCCCTTGTATTGTGCAGTTATCACTGTAATCAAAGATTCCAGAAAGCTTTTCGTGATGTAACTTACAATGTTTACTACCATACAGTGGGAGCCAATTGTATAAATTACATCTAAGTTGGGGATCACCTTAACCTTCTTTGTGCTTTTGTCAGACTGTGTTTGTTGTAACCCTGCCCTGCATCTATTGGGAGACCTTGCCCTACCACCTGCTTTCTGCTTCTGGAATGTTACATCACCTTCTCTAATCTCTCTCAGCCTGTTCTTACCAAGGACTCTTATCTAACAGGGCACAAGGAATAATGGCTTTTTTTTCTCTCTCACTCTCTCTCAGCAGGTACTGCAAGCCCTCTCTTTCTTCTAAGCTCTGTTAAGCCTCCCTCCTATCCTTCTCTTTCAACACTGACCAAAGACACCACTCCTAAAATTTCTAAATAACCTTTCCATGACCAGTAAACAGGGCTTTTCTTGGCCAGGCAGACAAAAGGAAACAGTTTTTACTGTCCTTCTCTTGGGTCATTCTGTTCTTACCCGGAGGGTTATCGTTCAGCACTGTGAAAGTATCAGAAATGCAAGTTTATTGATGTTTCCTCTTTCAATCCCCATAGTAAATAGATGCCTTTATTCTTTTGCTTTTAATTATAACTTATTATAAGAGACATAATTTCTGTGACCAAATTTTGTTGATATTTTTAAAATATTTTGGAAAGGGAAAAAAAATGTACAGAAAAGATCAGTTCCTTAATTTACTCAATAAACTTATACCAGATATTTTTGGGGTCTATTCGAGGCATTGTGAACTCAAAAATGAGTAAGATGTTGGTCTCTGCCTGAAGCTTCACGGTCTCCTAGGGAAAAAACAAAAGTTACAAACAGGGAGATAAGTATGTTACGTTCAATCAGGAAGCACAGATGGTGGAATTCACTGTGGTTAGGAAGGTCAGGAGGGCTTTTCAAAGGTAGTAAAGTATGAACAGAGATTTAAAGGAGGAGCCAGAGTTTAGCAGGCAGAAAAGCAGAAGGGCCGTACTCCCTGGCTGTTCAAGGAACTGCAAGTAAAGCCAGGTAATTGGGGGACAACCAGCAACCATCTTATTCATGGCCTCACATGCTGCCCCAAGGGCTTGAATTTTATCCAAAGGCATTGGATTATTTTGACCCAGGAAGTGATTTATGTCAGTGTAAATATCCCTGGTAGCAAGAAAGAGGGCAGATTACGTGGAAGTGGAGCAGACACTATAGGGGTATCAGTTAGAGGAATAATGAAAATATAGCAAGCTCCAAGCACTCACATCTAGTGAATGAAGAAGTTGTGGCATAGAAATACTGTGTGTGAGACACACATACGCATAAAGCCAGGAACATGTCGTTATTTCTACTTTCGATGATCTTCAAGACTTGTGTGCATTTATTCATATTTAAAATTTTAAAAGGTTGTATTTTAAATATATGAATTTAAATACTTACCTACACACTGAAACACTAGGACCAAATTAATCTGATGATTAAAAAGGTAGAGCACATGTTATATAACCTGGTTTTGTAAATTATGCCTTTGGAACAAAATTCCTAAATGGAATTTTGGAATATGGGCTAAGCTCGAGGATGGTGATTAAATAAATCTTCCTATTTGGGACTTCATAAGACACAGACACACAATGTATTTTACTCTGATTAGTGAGTAAAGGAAAAATAATAATGAAGATAATACTAAAAAGTGACAATGTCTTTATTCAATAATACGATACACAAAGCATCACAGAAAGTAAAAAGGTAAACTACAGTTTTGGAGAAAATATTTGTAATACATATCTCCAACTTGTATTTTGAATACATAAAAAATTCCTATAAAAAATAAGAATAGGCAGAACATACAATAGGGCAATAAGTTAAAAAATGTGTATATACAAATTGTCGATAAGTGTCTGAAAAGACATTCAATGTCATTAGTCATCAAGCAAATGAAAATTAAAACCATAATTTGAAAGCTCTCTAGACCCACCAGAATGGTTAAAATGAAAAAGACAAAAATGGTTGGCTAGGATCACCCATACACTTGGGTGAGAGTGTAAATTGACATAACCATTGGGAAAATTGTTAGACTTTATCAGCCTAAGCTGAATATATACCTACCCTATGACCTAGCAATTCTACTTCTAGGTAGACCTGCAGAAATGAGGGCATCTGTTCACCAAAAGCTACCTACAAGAATGTGCAGCGTAGTTATTCCTAAGAGCCCACACCTAGAAACAACCTATGTGTCCATCAGCAGAATGGATAAACCAACTGTGGTATATCTACACAATAGAATCTTATACAGCAGTGAGAATGGGCGCTATAGTTACATACAATATCATGAAGGAATTTCACAAACATAACATTGAATGAAAATAAGCCAAGCATAAAAAAGTATATGTTGTTTGATTCCATTTATTTAAAATTAAAATAGTGCCACAGTTAGAAGTCAACAGAGTGACTACTCTTAAGAATTGGGATATTGACTAAAAGGCACCACAGTGGCATGAGGGGTGCTTCTTGATCAGAATGTCAGTTTGGTGGATATTTTTCTTTTGTGAAAATTCATCAAGCTGTACAGTTACAATTTATGCACAGTTCTGTTCTTTTTCAATTAAAAGTTTACACGGAAGAGGAAGAATAAAGGAATGTGAGTAACCAGATTCTATTACGAACATACAACAGCCTAATATTGTCATCTTTAATTAAAGTTTAAACATGCCAGCTAAATTTGTAGTCACTTAAATTGGTCATAGGGACATAATCCATGTAAAACATGTCAGTTTTGAATTATTTCTCCTTCTCAGTAGTATTGTGTACAGTTCTTAAAAGTCAATCTTGTCAAAAATAATTCATCTTACCTTCTCAAAATAATGAGCACACTGTAAAGGTTTGCCTCCTGATTTTATGAAACAATTTACCATTTGGTGACATTTAAGAAAATATAGCTTCCCCCCCCTTCTGAAACAACACGAAACCACCCCAGCTTTGTTTTCTGAGACGGTTGTCTCAGAATAAACTAAACAGAAATCTATTTGGTACACAACTGATTTGAAATGCCTCCGATTTCCTCTTCCTCACGGTTTTCCGTGAAATGATTTCCAATGAGTTCATCTCAAACGAGGCAACTTGGCTTCTAGTAAAGGGAAAAAATATCTTCTAATGTGGTCATAGGTGCTCTGAAGATCATATAAAGTCCTCTGTACTGATAACTTTACAGCAATATGATTTAAGTTTTATATTCTTTGTCTTGACTATTTTGAAAACATTATTAGTGTTTATTTTAGTGCTCTTTTGACAATTCCTTACCAAAGGATAATCTAATAACTAATGTAAAAATATAATGGTGAATTTAAAATAAAGATATGATATGATCTCTTTCCCTTTTTTTCTTTCCTTTCCTTCTCAAATCTTGTAGCAGAAAGCTAGGAAATTCAGTGACAGAATCACATTGCACAGAGCATTTACTAAATGCCCTTGGGAATGCCCAGTAGATCACACAACCGTGACTGCAGCCCTGGACCTGACCGTCAGACTTCTATCATGCAGGTTCCCATCAGGAAGCCAACGGCTTGCTGAAACATCAGAATAAGCATATTGGAGCTTTCTATTTTTATTTAAAGCCATATACATTTCCCGAATTTTATTCTTCCACTATCATAAATCGAATTCCTCTCAGGTGTCTGCAGTTCAGATCGAAGTTTCTTACTTTGAGAACTTTGCTAGAGTCAGAACATTCAAGAGTCAGTGTGTCAAATCACTTACACTATGTCCAGTCATCATTTCTAATTCAGTTTTTTATAGCCCATCAACCTCCTCCTCTAAAGCTATAAATCCTCAACTAACTTCAAGTGCAACAATATTTAGAGATTTTTATCTCTAGGGCTCCATAGAGAATTCCAAATTTCTCTAATTATATTGTCCCATTATCTATAATCTTTGATTAAAGACATTTTTGATAGCCTAAGCTAGTTTAAAAAGTACATTGAGGCTGTCTTAACCTTGAGCTTGTATTTTCTCCTTGATTTATTGCAGTTTCTGAGAAGACAAAGTTTAAGCTTTTTCTCATGTCATTAACCCCAACGAGAGTTTAAATGGGCAGGCTGGTCGCATCAAGCTTTGAATAACCTTAAAAGAGGATTGTTGGTATAGGCTTCTACCATGTCCAATTTGATTCAGAGGCCAGAAGGATTTGTGGGAGTCATTTATGCATTGTGTATGTGCCTATTTATGTTTTATTATGTGGTTCTAATCCAAAAATGTAAACTCCATGAGGGCAGAGATTATGCCCATTGATGTGACTAGGCTGTGGTAGCTCTGATGTGTAAAATAGCGCCCGCACATAGTAATTGTCCAAAACCTATTATCTGAGTTCATGAATATTAGGTTAAGATGTTTGCTGCCTTTTGGGAGAAACTGTGTCTTACATTGTCTTTTGTACAGCATTTGAATATATCCTGCTTTTTGATAGAATTACATTACTTTCTAAACCAGGGATTTTCAAATTTTTTTAAAAGAGCCAAATCGGACAGAGTTTTGGCTTTGTAGGCCTTATGGTCTTGCTTACAAGTACTCAACTCCGCTACAAGAATTTAAATCTGCATGGTAGCACACAGTGCTGAAATGAATAAATAGGGAGCCACCTCCTGTTTTATAAGGCTCTTGAGCTAAAAATGGTTTTTAAATTTTTAAATGATTTTTAAATATCAAAAGTACCATGATACTTGAAAATTATATAACCTTGAAATTTCAGTGTTTAGAAATAAAGTTTTATTGGAACATAGCCATGCCCATTGAGTTACATTCTGTCTATAAATGCACTTGTAGATGGCAGTGTTGAGTAGTTGCAAGTATTAAATTAAGCAGTGGAATAGTTTAAAAAAGAGAGGCTGGAAATGATAGAGAATTTGTCCTTACATTCTCTGATTTTAACAATCTCCATATGTTCAAGACATGTAAAAAGTTTAAAACTTTAATTTTGGAGGGTGCCTGGGTGGTTCAGATGGTTAAGCGTCTGCCTTCGGCTCAGGTCGTGATCCCGGGGTCCTGGGATCGAGTCCCGCATCGGGCTCTCTGCTCCTTGGGAGCCTGCTTCTCCCTCTGCCTCTCTCTCTCTGTCTCTCATGAATAAATAAATAAAAATCTTTAAAAAAAAAAAAAACTTTAATTTTGGGGAGCCAGGTTTCCTATAATTAGAATGTAGTAATGATACAAGAGGAAGAATAAGATGTTATTCCACACCTGCTGGTGAGAATCTGTAAATATAGAACACAATTCTCAGTTACCAATAATTATTGATTCAAGAATCAAATGCATAAATGATGTCCACAGGTGATGTTAAAGAGTCACACAAATCAATATGACCAGGCTTCTCATCTTTCTATCAACTTTACAACAATTCTTTGCCAAAAAAAAAAAAAAAAAGAAATTAACTTCTCGTTTTTATTCTCCAACACAGTTGAAGGTGCTAATGAAAAACTAGAAAATCTGTGCATCAATTAATGAATATTACTTAAATCCAGTAGAAAAAAGTAAGCTAATGTATGTTTCTCACAAATTATAAAAAAAACTGTTAGCACTAGATGAAATTTATCAACTGATAGAAACACAAGGATGTGAGCCTTTTCCATCTGGAAAAGTAATTTTAGACTCTTAAAAGTATTTCAAATGCTGCATATTTGAATGTTCATGTAACATGTGGAGCTACTCTTTGCTAATGCATTTATAATGAGGTAATTTTTTTGAGATAAGTCATGCAAATATGGTAAATGAACACCTAGATTTTCATGATTCAGCATCTTTTATAGAATGTAGTCATCAGCATTTTTAAAATATTGACTTACAAATTGCATGTACCCATTTCAGTTACCACTTGATATGCTTACCAAATGCCCATCTTGTGCTTACATGGGAGTATTCGATGATAGATGATATAGATTCCTATCTTTAAGGAGCTAAAAATATAGTAAAGGCAATAACACATATTCAGACAGCTATACTGCACAGAAGAATGGAATTCCTTAAAAATCCATAATAACTAAAAATAAAATCCAGTTTTATTACCATTGTCTGCAGGACTCTGAATGCTCCGACCTCTGCTCATTTCTTCAGCCTCACTTTGTGCACTCTTGCTCATCGTGGTTCACCACATCCTTTTGATGTGTAGCCTCAGACCTGGCACACGTCATTTCTATCTCATATCATTGGGTAAAGTGAGGTTTTATGGCTGAACTAAAGTCACGAGGCAGAGAAGTACATACCATCCACAGTGGGAGGGCTCTGAAAAGTACATGGCAAAGCGTATGGATACAGGGAGAGCTAAAGGTTTGGGCTAATAGCACAATCTACCACATTAGGTTATGTGAAAATTTGTGATTTTGTGTCTTTCTGCTTCTTGACTCTTTTCTACACCCAGCCACACTGATTCCAAACTAGTTGATATCCTCGCTTTACTTCTGAGTGATTATTGGTCACACAGCACATTGGTCATGTGGTTGACCACATTTCCAGATGTGGTCTGGCATTTTGCCTGGGAGAAGAATATTCTGGCCTCAGTTGTATGATAATAATTTTGGACATATGTCTCCTATGTTCAGCTATAGGTGTCTTGAAACATGTCTTCCAAGAAATACATTCATTGGTAATGAGCCAGAGAGCCTCAGATTAAGTTCTGCACACAGTGAGCCTCCTATAAATGCTACCTTTTAACTGACTGCTTTATCCCATTTTAAAATACGTGTGACCAATATATTTCCATGATTCTGATTATATAGAAGCATTAATATTCAAAACCTTACTAAGCTGCTCACCTGCATCAGCCAAGCTGATTTAGGTTGTAGGATCAATCAAAAACAGACACAACAAGACTTTATTCTTTCAATTCTATAAATAAGTCATTTCTAATTCCAACGACAGAAATAAAGGCCTAAGGTAGGGCCTCTCAAACTTTAATGTGCATTTGAATCACCCAAGGATCTTGTTAAAATGCACATTCTGATTCAGGATTCTGGGGAAAGGTCTGATATTCTACATTTCTAATAAGCTCCAGCTGATGTTGATGCTCCTGGTGCCCAAGCCACACTGAAATGGCAAGGATCTAAAGGATTCCGTAGTGTCCTTTTCTGAATAAAATCCTTTTCCATGAGTCATAGCAACTGCATTTTAAAGAAGTAATAAGAAGTGACCTCAACATATAAATTATTGTAAGATTTTTTTCGTATATCAGAGGCCAGCCATAATTCTGCATGTGTGCTGAAAATGAATAGAAATTATATTTTGGAAACAGATCTATAATCAAAACAAAATTATATTCATCATATGGCAACTACTTGATGCTCTTTCACAGGCCCTGGTTGTTGGCAATGAATTCAGAATTACACCTGGACAAGTAAATTGGACTAATGCCCATGAGAATTTACTGATAATTATTTCTCACTTCATAGTAAATCATCAGTTGTTGTGTTAATCAACTAACGAAATGCATTGCTTTACTTGTAGAATCAGGGGCAATATGTTTTAGATGAAGATACTTATTTGCTCAAAAATATTAAGTACCCGCTAGGACATGACATGATGATAGGCACTGTATGTGTGAAATAGCGGTGGATGACATGTGACACCTATTCTCAATAGGCTTACAAACCAGGGAACAAATATGGGTAATTAGGTAACGACAAAACAATCCAGGAAGCAGGAATTTCCTTAAGAAATGAACAGAAGTGCTAAGGAAGTCTATAAAGGGAAAAATAAGAACCTTTCAGCCAGACTCCTGTTTAGAACCTCTAATGAAACATGGTAAGGTAAGTATATGGCATCAGTGTTGGGTGGAAGTATTTGCTATATTTTTAAATTTACCAAAGAAAAGGTAATAAATATGGTGAAATTCCATTGGAACCCTAGGAACCCAACCAATAAATTGTAGTCACACTTTACATTTTCACTCCTACCTGAACATTTAATTTTCCCACTTACCTTTCTCAGTTTTTGCTTCTGTAAAATAAGTTGATCTTCTTTTTTTAAAGATTTATTCATCTATTTTACAGAGAGAGAGAGAGCATAAGAGCGGAGGGAGGGGCAGAGAGGGAGAGAGAGAGTATCAAGCAGACTCCCCACTGACTACGGAGCCCCATGCAGGGCTTGATCTCACAACCCTGAGATCATGACCTGCACTGAAACCAAGAGTCGGACGGCTAACTGCCTGAACTACCCAGTTACCCCATGAGTAGATCTAATATACACAGACCTAGTCAGAATTGATTATAGCCCTGAATAGTATTTTCAAGAAATGATCAGTTGGAGAGGAATAGAAACAGTGATAGAAAATGGAATCAGGAGTAATTAGAGAAAATGGGAGTTAGGGATTTGTTCTCTTGGAAAAGTCTATAGGGGAACTTTGATTTTAGTGTGAATTTTAGACTAAGGATAGTGAACAGCTATCTGCTGGTCAGAGCAGGACAAAAAGAAATATACTCCAGCCAGACACATAAGTGAGCACCTGTCCACATGTGTTCCTGGCCCTTACAGCCTGCTATTCCTGTGAAGATACCAAGAACAGGCCAGGTTTCCACTGCTCCACCACTGGCCAGGGACACTTGCCAATCTTCCAAATCAGCATTTTCAGGTTCTGGCCATAATAGCATCAAATGGGGCCAGGCGCTCTCTCAAGAGCGCCTGGCCCCATTTCATTTGTGATAGTGTGTCTGAGATGTCTACACTCCTTTGACAACCAAAATTATGAGCTTGGATTGAGACCAGTTCATCACAGAACCCTAATTCAGGGCCATCTTTTGTCTGGCGCCCACGCCACTACAAAATACCATTGTGCCTAGGTACTTTTTTAAACTAAAAAACAAAACAGAACAATAACAACACCCTTTTCTTTGTTGTCCTGAAAGTAGTTCTTCATTCCTCTTTTCAGTGGGATGAGAAGGCAATTATGTTTGTTCCAAAAGTTTATTAGTATGCAGAATAATTTTTCAGCACCACACATACACAAATGCTAGGATGCATCACATTTGAAGTATCATTATAATCTGATAAAAATGCATCATGATACAGAAATATTCTAGGACTTTGGATAAAAGTACAGATACATTTTTCACAAGAAGCAGTTCTAAGTACCTCTGCATAAGATCATTAATTCTTGTTGCAAAATTTAAGCATAACCTCAGATATTAGAACACCTGTTATTTTGTCATTCGTACACACTAACCTCAGCAATCTTTGACTAAGGCCTCATAAGGAATATTTATGCAACCTCAAATCTACCCAAACAGTTTACATAGACATCACTTGAATAAATTGCTATTGTAACTCTCAATGAGCATTGTAACTTGGTAGGTAGCTGGTTTGAACCCTGGATTGGCAGCTGTTGCTAATAGAAATAGATACTAAAACCATGTCCATCAGGGCATGCAGCTCCTGTGAGAAAGTCTCTCCAAATAAAAAATATTACTAATAATAAGAATTCTAAGAAGCCTCTGAAAGGCAATGTTTCTTTAAGAAGTACATGTTCAATATAGATGTCCTGCTTTCGACTTTGGTACATCTGCCTGACCCTTGCCTGAAATTTACCATGGGCATTAAGGATACTTCAAACAAATCTTCTAGACCTGTCTTAGACAAAGACAAATTCAGGCACTTTATTTCAGTGGAGCAGTTACTTAATGATAAATGATAATTAATGATACTTTTTTTTTCTTTCTAAGGCGTTCAAGCTCAATCTGACCACCCCTCTCCCAGATTTTCCCAAATAGAGAACCTAAAGCACACAGATGACCATAACTATTCATAAATGGACAAAGTGGGTAGGAAGTTTGTAATCATTCTCATAAGAAATTTAGCACAGGAGCACTTTATTTCTTGACTCACTGGCATGTTAGCTTTTTTTTATTAACATGGATTTATGTGACCATTGCTTTAGATGGATAAGACTTCATCCATCAGTTTTATCATCATTTTTTGGATAACAGTGTTATCGAGATATAATTCACATACCATACAGTTTACCCATTGAAAATGTAAAATTTAATGGTTTTTAGTCTATTCACAGAGTTGTGCAACCATCAACTCAATCAATTTTAGAACATTTTTATCATCTATAAAAGAAACCCTGTACCCTCTAGCTGTCATCCCCCAAACCTACCATCCCTCTCAGCCCTAAGCAACCACTAATCTTTCTGTATCTATATATATGCCTATTCTGGAAATGTCATATAAATGGAATCATAAGGTTTTATAATTATTTTTGCTGATTAATTGTATGCAGGTAAATATATTTCATATTCTAAAAAAATTATTTTGTTTTTCTGAGCCATATATTTACAATGTCATGTACCTACAATTTGGTATACTACAATTATAGCTTGGTTAAAGCTCTGTGAATGAACATATAGTTAAGAATATATACAAATACACTTTGACCAGCCATTGAAATAGGACTTATTTTTAACTTATTGGCTCATCACTGATTCAACAACCTCAATATGACTTCAATTTAAAAAAAAGATTTTATTAAATAACACATTATTGTAGTAAAGTATATTTCTCATAGTTTTTCTTTGCTTATGAAGTTGTTTTAGACTCTAGAGAACTGTCGTGTTTATTACCACTAACAACAAACAGTTGAGTTTGTAGGGAAAGACAATCTCTCTGTCTCACACGCACACTGGGCTCCAGGAGTCATACTTCTTTATTGCCCAGGGAAGTTGTTAGGCAGTGATTGGTGTCCACTTTGAAGATTCCTTAAAAGCAACAGCTAAAACACATGTTCCATTTGGACTATTGCTATGGACTCCTAATTTGTCTCCTCAGCCTCCCACACTGCCTCATCTTAATCTACTCTGTACCACAAATGGCCAGCGATGTATTTAAAACTGGTCAATTCTCTGCTCAAAACCATCCAATAGCTTCCTGTCTCACTAAAAATAAAATCCAAAGTCCCCATGGGGGCCTGTATGATATTATCCCCAATTCTATAGCCTCATCTCTTACAATCCCTCTCTCACTGGACTCTCGCACTGGACTCCAGCCATTCTGATTTTATTGTTATTTTTCAGCATACCAGATGTGCTCCTGCCTTGGGACCTTAGTGCTAACTGGTCCCTCTGCTTAATACAATTTTCCCCCAGATATTTGTATGGCTCATGTTGTTACTTTATTCAAATCTCTAGACAAAAGTTTCCATTTTTTTTTTTTTTTTCTGAGAGAGAGAGAGAATTCCAAGCAGACTCCATGCTCAGCATGGGGCTGGACACAGGGCTCCACCCCAGGACCCTGAGATCACGACCTGAGCTGAAATGAAGAGTCAGACATTTAACCCACTGAGCCACCCAGGTGACCCCAAAGTCTCCAAATTTTTAATCATATATAAAAGAGCACCCTACTCTTCCATCCACTTTCTATCCCCTTATCCTATTTTATCTTCTCATTTATCCCCACCTGACATTAGTTGATGGGTTGTTTTTTCTCCGTTTCCCTGCCCCATTTTAAGTTCCCTGATAGCAAGAAACTTGTTTGTTCACTGCTGTTTCCCTAGCTCCTAAGTAGCACTTGTATAATAGTAGATATTTAATAAATGTCTGTTGAGTGAATGAGATGGGTGAATAATTAGACAAATGGGTGAATGAATGAAAGACAAGAAATATTGATCCTCTTCTCTTCAGATTAAAATACCTCCAAAATAGAAATGTGGAATTTCTACAGACTGTTTTATTTTTTCCAAGTACAATTCAAAATGATTAACTCTGTTTTAGGGCTACAAATTAGCCTTTAGCCCTAACATTATTTCTGACATTGTATAATATGAGTAGAATCCTGGATGGATTCAGTTCAGTAAAAGGAATGCCTGAATTGACTTTGACCTAAAAAAAGACTTTAAAAGACTCAAAAGATAAGGGAGTTTTTCTATTCAGACAAGCTAACTATACACCTGGTTTCAGAGCTGACATTTTATAGTCACTAGGTGAAATATTAGAAAAAATGAAGAAGCTTGATCACCAACGTTGTGCCATCAGGTCCTGCATAGACCTCTTTCATCTCTTCTCTTTCCACAAGTGCATGTTTTACTGGAAAAGTGGGAAGCTTATAACCATTTTTTACTTAATCCAAAACTGTAGTGTCTGTGTATTTTAACATCAAATAAGGCAAATTCATGATTTATGGCTGCATCATATTTTCATATGCATTTTTATTTGTTTTCAAATCAGTATTTGTGGGTTTTGAATACAGCTAAACAATGGCAGGGAATATGTATTTATTGCCTGATCATAAAAAAATAATTGCTCCTATTTTTATTCTTATATGGAGAGTCAACGCTATAAAAAGCTGTAAGACACACCATTTCTGAAAATTCCGTAAAATGTGTGAATTACACACTTTGTGTACTGCCAAGCTAAAATTTGGATGTTTTATAAGCAACTCTGTGCTGCAAGTACTTTGGCACATCTGGATAATCTAAGGGTTTTAGAGTGAAAATACAGCATGACTGCTTTAACTACAAGAAATTCAGTTCCATTTTTAAAAATCTAAAACATGAAATTTAATTTTAAATAAACATGGAAAAAAGGCACATTGTATTTCCCAGTCACCTAGTTAATCCCCAAGACAAAAGAACAGAGAGAGCTGTAGAGGAAGGGTATCTTAAGGCCAAACCCAGGAGAAGGAGCCAGGTCAGAAAAGGAGCTAAGGTCCAAATGAGACCAAAGAGCCAAAAGCAATGAGGAAATGTATCTCCAAACCTGGAATCAGAAGCTGCAGTGGCCAAAGTTTTGCCAGAGGTGCCAAAAAATGGAAGTTTAGAGATGAGTTCCTCAAGTAGTTTAGAAGGACATTGTCTCCTTCAGGTACAGCAGTAGGAGGGCACGAACAGGGGGACTTGGCATACGTGTAGCATTCACTTGTGCATTTGCTTTACCTGTCCTACCAGGCAATTAATTAGCACTCTGAGAAAGGAGACTAGGCTGGCGAAGAGCCTCGAACATATAGTAGGCACTCAACAAACACTGTTGAATAAGAAATGTAAACTACCCTTCTCCCTACCCCCAGCCCCCAGGGAATGCTTCATAAATTGAGCAAGGGTAACCCACAGGTATATTTTCACTTTAAAACAAAATACGTATCTTACATATTTCTCTTACAGAATCACTTCAGACTGAAAACAAACACAGAGTTTCCATATGAAGAATATTTGGGGAAAGTTTTAAGCATTACAAAACAGTGGTTTTTAAAATGGAAGAGCCTTCTCAACCATACCATAGTATGTCATCCCTACCATGATGTTATAATTCCTGCCATTTGTCTGGCTGCAGAATAATGAGGTATGGATGGGTCTAGAACTGACTAGAGAGCTCCCAAAATGGTATGCACTGTACAGTAGACCTAACAGAAGGAAAAAGCCTCGAATGGCTGGCTTTCTGACCAGAATGCCTCAGAGGCCACCGGCTCTGGGTGATTTGGCTGAGGCTATTAACAAAAAAGATTTTTTTCTTTAACAGTCTTTCATCAATAAGGATTTTATTGTGCAATCCACTGAGCATTTGAATTAAAAATGAAACACAATGTAGGATTTTCTTAATCTTTTGGACCTTTTCTTGCTTTAATTTTACCTTAAAAATAATAAAAACTGCTGTGGTGGGTAGAGATGTTTATTACTGACTTATAAAAAAATTCATTTAAATACTGGGTGGTATTTTGGTCCTTCTTTAGAAATAGATTTTTCACTGAATCTAAGTTCATTATCTTTATCACCTACAGGTGATAAAGATTTTTAAGCAAACTTTTCCTTTTTCTTCTTATTGGAGAAACTCCTAATGTAGTTTTGTTTGTTTGTTTTTAATGGCAGATCTTCTAAAATTTTTTAACCTTTATAATTTTTGCTTATCTCTGAAGAGCATGATAGTAAAGATCTTAAAACTATAGAGACTGGAGTAAAGCAGACATCTAACACTTACATGTATCAACTTTTCCCCATATATAAATGGGGAAAATAATATAGATTATTGTGAGAAGTAAATAAATTTATATATATAAAGCTTTAGAATAATACTTAAACATAATAGGTCTAGATAATAATCAGCTATTCTTCTTAATATTTTGTTCTAAGTCCCGAGGTCCCTAAACATACAAATTATTCCTTCTCCTCTAACTATGTCTTTCACTGATAGCACATTGGCATGATGTCCCCAGCATTTGAAATTATCAGGGCTTATACTCAGTGCCTTAACATTATAGCAGTAATAGGTATTTAAATAAAAACAAGTCTTTTTATTTTGGTGATGTTTTGGTTTGAACATTGTTACTACATGTTTGCAATTTAGGATGGGACCTAACGTAGACTGCCTTAACAGCAAGTGTGAAAACTTGCAGCCCATAGGATAAAAATGCACCTCTGCTTAATGTCATCTTAGCAGAAGGGCCAGCACCAAGAGCTGTGAAAATACAAGAGGATATTTGTGGTCCCTTGGACCATTATCCTACAAATTCATATGCTGGGGATGTCCTCCTCCCCGCCCCCATAAATTATAATTCTCAGTCTCTTTTTGCCCTTTCAATAAGTGTCTAGGTGATTCTCCGAGCTGTTGGTATGTATGAGGAGGGTCTGTGTGTGTGTTGTCAGTCTCTCTGTGTGTTCTTATGCATGGCTGCATAGTTCCCTTTGAGCACATCTTTCATTATTCGTCCTACCATGTTTGTTGGCCATTCTGTCTGTACAGCTCCTACCACATCTAATGTTGCAGCATTCTCGGTCTTTCTTTACTCTCTCCATGTCATTGTCTCAGTTTATTACTTAAAGTTCTAGAATGCTTGAATTCAAATGGAGTATTGATTTATTTTAGTTAATACAATTCCTTAATATAAAACCAAAATTTATATTTTATTGTTTACTGAAGTTACTTAAATATATCTCATTTACTCAACATTTAACTACGTTAGGAACTGGAAATAGAGTTTGTTTTCATTATCCTCATTTTTTTTAGTGTACAAAATACTGTACATTTCTATTAACTAAAACATAGCAATTTTTTTAAGATTTATTTATTTATTTATTTGTTTGTTTATTTATTTCAGAGAGAGAGAGAGGATGAATGGGAGGGGCAGAGGGAGAGAGTGAGAGAATCCGAAGCCTACTCTGCACTCAGCACGGAGCCTGACATGAGGCTCAATCTCACGACCATGAGCTCATGACCTAAAACCAAGAGTCAGACTAAAACATAGCAATTTAAATATCTTTTAACCTATTGATTTATTGCCCTTGGCCAACTCTTCATAGAAAAAATAAAAGATTTCCTCCCTTGCTCTCCAAACACAAAGTGAGAAATTACTGGCGAAAGAATATATAAGATTAGACATATATTTACAAAAAACTTAAGCTACATGAATGCAACTAAATGCAAATCCACAATATGAATGAACTTAACCAATTAACCTTAACATTGAAGGATTTTCTTCTTCAGAATAAAGAAGAATGAGGACAGTCCCTTCTGTTGGCCATTGACTCAAGATGCTTGTGCGATCTGGCTCATGGGCTTTTTCTTTGTACACACAGGCAGAGCACAATGCAGTTCAGGGCGCTTCTGTGTCTGTGAGGAAGATAATCTCTGAGTTTCGGCCCAGATAAATACCCAACTACTTGCATGTGCAAATTCTGTGCCTTTGCATCCTCACTGGGCATACAGGTGCAGACATTTTTAGGTGAGCTAACAAAGTAAACACCAATTAAACAGGCTTAAAGAAGAGAGAGTAAAAAGTGATCCAAACTAAGGACAGGATGAAGAACTTTAACATGGCTGCCTTTTGGACTTCCTGCTCCTCACTGGCATTTCTTTGATACGTGATTTTCAAAGCAGGTGTTATTCTTATTGCAATCACATTGTCACACTCCATTATGAGGAAACAATTAAGCCCATATAATAAGTTAAGAGGTGATGTTTTCTATTTTTTTTTGAATCTCACACAACTGTTGATTTGTTAGCTTTTGAAGACAAGAATTTTTCAATTACATCCTGCAAAATACCTTTTTTCATTCTGAGTGTTTGAAAAGCAAATGTATCTTGGATCCAGTGCTTTTGTGTTTACAAATCTGGATATGATTTAGTAAGCTTTAAAGAGATAGCAAACGCATAGTAAGGAAATCAGATTTACATAATTTTCTGCTTGCTTACAGAACACAGCAGTTGAGATTATCTTTTACATTTGGGAAGACTGTTTTAATATGATAAGATGAAATACCACCTACAGAACACTTGATCTTGCTAGTTTGACTTCTTAAAATAAATTAGGGCTGATTTGTCATAGTGACTTTTAACATAAATTGCTATTATAATCTAAAGCAGCAATTCTAAAGGAGACTGCTTTTTCACTTCATCTACATAAAAAGATTTAGGCTATTTCTACATTTATTCTTTCCTCCCTACAATTTATTTGCTGTAACTTTACATGGCAGGAACAACAAAAATCCATGCTTTGTTCATTCCATCCATTCTTCTATTCATACACGATAAGTAGCAAATCTCAGCTTAAATAGAGAAATGGCACAGGTGTAAAAAGTATGTTGGCTTTACCTTTTGTATATAAAAAAGCATCTTTTAGGGGAGCATGTGTGTGCCTTTTTCCTCACTGGAAACACAATTAGATTGCAAACTCAGGGAAATAAGATGAGCCCAGGGCTTTACTCTTTATCTTCTACACATTTATTCACTTATTAATCTGTTCATTTGTTTATTCATTTATGTATTCTTGCAGCCTCAATAGCTATTGTAAATAATGAGTGTTATAGTCCAAACCTCTTTCAGCTGTAGGAGTGTGAATTACTAGAGAAAGAGGAGGTTACACTAAACCAAAGGACTCTAAAGTCAGACCCTCTTATGCAATCAGGAGCCTCTGGGGAATGTTTGATGTTTTTCATCCTGATTTTTGCTTTATGTTTTGTGAGCATTATGCTTGACTAAGCTTTTGTCACTGTCTCTAAATTCTATTTGTCTAAATTTGCCACGGTGACTATTTTCTGTAGCATCTGTATTCATTATTTGACCACAAAGGAGTTAGAAAATGAGCATGGTTATGTGCTTACTAGGATTAGTTATTCACTGATAAGTGTTCAGATTTAGGCATTTTACATTTAAACAGTGGGAGGGGGGAAGTGCTCACAGGGCTTCTGGTCAAGCTTTTTTTCTGTACTGTGGACAGAGATTACATATATGTACATATTATCTCATTCAGGGCTCAGCATGAATTGGAGTAATCTTGGATTTATAAGTAGCTCATGATTATTTCCTTTCAACTGAAAAGAATGATAGTACTGACCCCCTGGAGTCTCTGATTGGAGGCTTTGTTTTTATTGTTTGCAAAGGTGAGGAAAGGTTTGTATAAAACAAGGAGAACAGACATAGTATAGGATTGTAGAATGTCATCTAAACAAAAACTTGAAGTAGACAGACACATAGGTTCAAAAAAAAAAAAAAAAAAGATTTATTTGAAATTCTGCCCTGCCAAACCTTCCCATGCTGTATGCTCCAGGAAGAACTCGGAATGCCATGAAACACCCTCTGGGAACTAAGAGCTCATGTATGTGCTGCTCATTTCACCTTGACGTATCTTTGGCTCTTCTGTTTCTAACTCGTGCCTCTTTAACCCTGGTATTGCTCTCAACAGTTTATGTGATGTGTCCCCGTATGAAAGGAAATCACTGATTGTGCTCATTTTCTATGGCTGTGAAACAATTGCCACAAATGTAGTGGTTTAGAGCAACACTTATGAGCTCACACTTCTGTGGGTCTGAAGTACAGTGTGGCTCAAGGGGATTCTCCATGTATGACCTCACGAGGCTGAAATCAAGGTGTCTATAAGCTCTACGGAAGAACCCACTTTCAGGCTCATTCAGGCTATTGTCAGCATTCAGTTCCTTGTGGTTGTAAGACTGAGGTCCTCATTTTCTTGCTGGCTCTCAGACAGAGGCTGCTCACTGCTTCTAATGGTCACTTGCATTCCTCAACACATGGGCCCAGGGCTTTACTCTTTATCTTCTACACATTTATTCACTTATTTATCCGTTCATTTGTTTATTTATGTAGGTATTCTTGCAGCTTCAAGAATACCTCAAACTGGCTCTTCCCCTTCTGTCCTCAAGCTGGCTCTTCCCCCTTTGGGTCTTAATCTCTGATTTACTCTTTTGCCACCAGGGAAGAAAACTGCCTGCTTTCAGAGGGACTCATGAGACTAGGTCAGGCCTACCCAGATCATCTATTTTAAGGTCAACGAACTTTAATTACATCTGCAAAATTCTTTCACAGCAGTGCCTAGATTAGTGTCTGATCAACTAGGGGATGGGAATCTTGGGAGACAAGGAAGCACCTGTAACACCCAGGCAGTTCTGCGCAGAGTAGATGCTACAGAAGTATTTCATAAATGAATCTACAAACGCATGAGTGAATGATAAAAGAGATACTTTCAGAAGTCAGATATCTCACCTTGCCAATAGATAAAACTGAACTTCCAGGTGAATAGAATTTTATTTCACCAAAATAAGTTATTTTTGGTCATTTACACTTCACCTAATAACCATGATTCAGTCGATGGATCACCTGAAGACATTCTGTTCTTTAAAAAATGACAACAAATTTAAGGGGCATTTTTTTTTCTTTAAAGACCCAATTATCAGCCCTGGGCCCACATTGCTTGTATAAACTGATTTATGCAACACAAAGCATGGTCACCCACATTGTCTCCTTTAGTGCTACACAATAACCCATAGATATTAATAACCCTGTCCTAGAGATGGAAACACCAAAGTTCACAGTACGTAAGTATTTTGTTGAAGGTTTTTAATTCTTTGTACTAAAAATTTTCTAAAAGCAATTAACTTTCCAAAAAAAAAAAAATGGGGGAGTCATAATGATGTAATTAAAGAATTAAAAAAAAAAAAACACTCTGGGCAGTCCTTTACATGCCTTGCCCAAATGTTTGATAATTATAATGTGATTGTTATTCTACTCTATATTTAACGCTGGAAATACATCTTCTCAGGAATTAAAATAGTAAGTTATCTATGTCAAGTAGAAGAGTCTAGTTTTTCCAGCATTGTCTAACCAGCTGGAAAAGGACCTCTCTCTGTTCTTTACCTACCAGTGAAGTGATGAAAAGGTAATATCTTCAAACAAACAACATGCAATTAAATGCCTCTAATTGACACCTAAAAAATAGAGACATTCGATTTTCCTTCCAGGGTTTTATAGTTTCTCCTTATTTAAAAATAGCTTTTTCAATCTATTCTTTTCATGATTCAGTGATCTGGAGATCAAACCATATTTACTGACTCCAGCTTTCTTTTCTATAACTTAAACTCAAAAGCAGCTCAATGGCATAAAATTGAATGCATGAATGAATGAATTGAAAATGAATTAATTGAGTATGCATTATAGGTGCATACTCAAAGGATATTAGAATAACTAGACTTGTGTAATTTAGTAAACATACCTAGGAATAGAAAAGGACTCTTATAGAATATAAGAGAATTGGGCATATAGAAAATGCCCAATATGAAGAGATGTATTTGCAGGGCTCCAAAATGAGTATGTTTGTGTTTCTGCAGATATTTTTTTTAAAGATTTTATTTATTTATTTATTTATTTATTTATTTATTTATTTATTTATTTGACAGAGAGAGAGACAGCGAGAGAGGGAACACAAGCAGGGGGAGTGGGAGAGGGAGAAGCGGGCTTCCCACGTAGCAGGGAGCCAGACGTGGGGCTCGATCCCAGGACCCTGGAGATCATGACCTGAGCCGAAGGCAGACGCTCAACGACTGACCCACCCAGGCACCCTCTGCAGATATTTTTAGTCATGGGGTCTCTCTAGGCCACTCTTTCCCCCCAACATTGTTTACCACTCACTTTGCTTCTTCTCAGCCACTCCCTTTCACTTACAACATCCTTTTCGTAATATATCCACATCGTATTTCACTCCATTGTCAGCAAACAATAAAGGAAGGCTTCCCGTGGGTTTTCTGTAGCTGCTAAACCCAGATTTAGTCTGAGGTGGTTTTCATAGTTCTATAAGTGACTTTGAACTTGACTGAGTACCCTATCCTTAGCATTGAACTGTGAGATTTCACAGGAATTGTCACCTTGTTTCTTATGAAATAAAAATGGCATTATGGCTCTCTTAAAGCAGAAAAACACTCACACAAAAACCATTATGACAAATTGAGGAATATTGAACTAGTCAATTTGTGCATTTCATTGAACATTCTGGACCATACAAATTTGAATGAAGCTTTCAATACACAAATAAGCCAGTTCTGTAACAATAGACACTGCCATTGTATATCAGACATTATGCATAGTGCAACCAGCTGCATCAAAAAGATGGGGGAATTGGGATTTGTTTTCATTGTTAAATTGAAATCCAAAAAAAAAATTATTGTCGCTCTGTAATAAACAGGAATGCTGCTTAATAAAAAACTATTTGTATTATTGGTGAGTTTCTTGTTCCAAATTCAAACATGAGGATAAAGCTGCTCTGTTACTCTTTATAAGCTGGTAGCTGCCATAATGCTTAAACTCAGCAAAGGATAATCTTGTTCATATGTGAAGAATATCAGAAGAACAGTTTAAATAGGATAGACAAGAACTAGTTTAATATAGGAGGAGATTCTGGTAAGATTAGTAGGAACATGCATAGCGCTTATTGCTTCCTTTTTATGTCCCTTTATCTTCAGGGAAAAAAAGGTATAACAATGAGATATTAACGTTTAATATCTTTTTCTCTTTCCAGTGAAGGGAGAAAACAATCATCTGTCTTTTCTAATTTTAAGATTAAGAGAAGTACACCCAAGTGCAGTTATATGGCCCAAACTTTTTATAAGACATGTTTCTAAGAATACACAAGAAAGGAAATGACTTCATGGTTGCTTTCCTTAAATCTTGCACATAAACTTACAGGGAATTTTAGAAATTCACCTTTGACTATTAAAATGATACTAAATTTCCTTTTTAATTGTGATTATAATTAACTTTAGTCTGAAATGGAAAATGCATATTAAACACAGGCATTTAAATGTGGCTGATTTCACTAGCAATTCCTCTTAGGTATTGGTGTAATAGGAAGGTAGAAAAACCAAATTGACATTTTTATTTTTGTGGGGTTTGTTAACATTTAAACATTTTATTTATTTTTTTTAAAGATTTTATTTTATTTATTTGAGAGAGAGAGAATGAGAGACAAAGAGCATGAGAGGGAGAAGGGTCAGAGGGAGAAGCAGACTCCCTGCCGAGCAGGGAGCCCAATGCGGGACTCGATCCTGGGACTCCAGGATCATGACCTGAGCTGAAGGCAGTCGCTTAACCAACTGAGCCACCCAGGCGCCCACATTTAAACATTTTAAACATTTGTTTTTAAAGTAGGCTTTACTCTCTAAGAATCTGTGGTTTCCTGAATTCCTTTTTCACTTTTTAAGTTTTCAAGTCCTGACTTCAAGCATAAATATTAAACTAAAGTTGGTCCTTCACATGAAAAAACAAACTGCATTTTATGCAAAGAGGCTAATTTTGCTAATTTTCAGATTTCATGTGTACTTTGAGAACCGGGTGAATCAGGATGGTTTAGACATATATGCAGAATTTTATAGGTACCTATTGTTTTGATTCTAGGCAACATTCTCTCTCATTCTTCTTGGTATAAATTAAAATTAACCATTCATAATAGATTCTAATATGAAAATTATTCAAATATCACTAATTTTTTTATTAAAAATTTTATTTATTTGAGAGAGAGAGAGAGAGAGAATGAGCAGGGGGAAGGACAGTGGGAGAAGCAAACTCCCTGCTGAGCAGGGAGCCTGAAGCAGGGCCCAACCCCAGGATCCTGAGATCATGACCTGAGCCAAAGGCAGCTGCTTAACCAACTGAGCCACCCAGGTGCCCTTCTAAATATCACTAATATTTAATCAAGAAATATTATGGGCTTTATATGCTTAATGCATTTTAAAAAGTCCACGTGAGTACATTATGAGATGCACATAAAACATACATTGACTACAGATCTTGGGAATTACTTCAAACATTTGATATTTAAAAAAATAATGATCATTTCTAGCATGTATATAGAAAAAACTCATTTTGTATTTTATTGGTTGAAATGACTAATTAAAGTGGTGTGTAACTGTTGGATAATTTACTAGACTATGAAATTATTTTGATATTATATTTAGAAACATTTTAAGATTGTATTTGATATATCCAATATCAATAAGCAGTGAGAGTTACAGAAATCTGAAACAAGACAGTAAATAAATTAATGTGGGCAGTGCAGTGTGTTGGATAAGACACCAAACTCAAAGTCTAGAGAACTGAATTAATTCCCTGTGTAGGTATTCCCTCTCTAGACTTCAGTCCCTTCTGGCTTTAAAAGGGCATAAACCTGGGCGCCTGGGTGGCTCAGTTGGTTAAGCGACTGCCTTCGGCTCAGGTCATGATCCTGGAGTCCCTGGATCGAGTCCCGCATCGGGCTCCCTGCTCGGCAGGGAGTCTGCTTCTCCCTCTGACCCTCCCCCTCTCATGCTCTCTCTCTCTCTCTCTCTCATTCTCTCTCTCAAATAAAATAAATAAAATCTTTAAAAAAAATAAAAAAAAATAAAAGGGCATAAACCTGAAATGCCTTTCTCTAGAGTTTTGATTTGATTATACTTTGACAAAAGAGAATAGAGCCTCTCAAAGTTTCTTTTACCTGGAATTCTAATAATATTTGACTTAGTAAAAATCAACCCTTTTCTTCTAGATAGTTTTGTTTCTACTTGACATTAAGTTCCTGAAAGCCAAGGATTAGATCTTGTCCATCTTCGTATATTGAGCACTAAGCACAATGCCTAACACATAGTAGTGCCCAGTAAGCATTTGTTGCATAAAGAATGTGATTACTAATCGGAGGGGTAGACGAACCATGAGAGACGATGGACTCTGAAAAACAAACTGAGGGTTCTAGAGGGGAGGGGGGTGGGAGGATGGGTTAGCCTGGTGATGGGTATTAAGGAGGGCACGTTCTGCATGGAGCACTGGGTGTTATGCACAAACAATGAATCATGGAACACTACATCTAAAACTAATGACGTAATGTATGGGGATTAACATAACAATAAAAAATTAAAAAAAAATTATATAATCAACATGTCACCAATAAAAAAAAAGAATGTGATTACTATTATAAAAACCAGTTATTCCTAAATTAATCATTTTTTGACTCACCTAAGATGAATTTTCCAGCTTGAGGGTTAAATGTATATATTTTGGTTAAGGATAATAGAAAATAATGCTAAAGTAGAGTCATCTCTAACAAACTAAAGTTTTGTCTAATGAAATAACAAGACTTCTTGTGATTTGTGATCAAAGAACTGTGAATATAAAATTATCAGCTGATCGGGGCGCCTGGGTGGCTCAGTCTTTAGTTAAGCAACAGGCTCTTGGTTTCAGCTCTGGTTATGATCTCCTGGGTCACAAGATCCAGCCCTGACTCTGCACTCAGCAGGAGTCTGCTTGAAAATCCTTTCCCTCTGCCCCTCCCCTACCTCAGGCACAGATATGTGCACGCTCTCTCTCTCTCAAATCAATAAGAAATCTTAAAAAATATATATCAGCTGATAGACTGTAAAACTTACTAATGCAGTCCCAGGAAGCCTTATTTCAATTATAGTCAAAAACTCTTTTGAACAATAATATAAGTGGCTAAATTTATATTATCCATAAAATGAGGCAGAGGTAAGGTATTCCAATGTAACAATTTAAAACATTCCCACTGCCCCTTTTAAAATACCTTTACTGGTGTCCAGAAAAATTATGAGCAGTATATTCTCCCTATTTTGGGAGAAGAAAGTTACTAAACGTCCTTAAAAATCGATATGAATCTAGATTGCATAATGTGTCCAGTGCTGGGATCACGATGCAAATGTATTGGTCTTTTTTTCTTTTCATCCTCTGTGGGACCATCCTTTGGACTAAAATTCCCCAACAGTTGACTTCTGTGTGCATGTCCCCAAGTTCCTCTCATAGAAGTTGTATTTCCCATTTTCCCATCTTACAAGTTGGATCACCTTAGGCAGAAAATGTAGGACAGCTGGAGCTTTGAGAAAAGAGCATTTCAAGGTTGTAGGGAGAGGAGTGTTTTATAGTTGAAATCATAATAAAAATATAAGAACCATGAGTGCTTTTAAATATTTAAGAAATACAATAGGAGACAGAACTTTCATTAGGCCATGTTGCTGGTATAGCAGAAACCAAAATGATATTGGCTTATGGGTAATATTCCTGGGATAAAATCTATGAGGAGAAAATCAGATTTCATTAAGATTTTAAGACCCCTTTGACATTATTAAGGGTGTGCCTGCTAACAATATAATTAAAGCAGACCTTTTCATAAAAGTGATGCAATGGCATTATGAAGAGCCAAGAAGAATGGAGGCAAAGAGATAGGAAAATTATTTACTTTCAATCAATTTATTTATCCAAAACTAATTTATTGTACACCTACTATGTGCAGAGCACTATACACAGGGGTGGGGGGGCATATGAAATTGCCCTAGACACGGTATTTATAACCTGTTGTTCTCTTCTTCATACAAGAGTGTATCTTTGTGTGAATCCTCCCAAAATGAGCTGCTCACTTATAGGTGATTATTTTGGAAAGGAATTTCAAGGAACACTGGTAGGAGATTGGAACAAGATAAACAGAGAAGAGGGAAAGCAGTCCAAGAATGTGTTATTGAGCTGGTCCCTGCTCTGGGTCACTAAGCTCCATCCCACCGGGAACTCTGTGAGGAGCCATGTGGAATATACCTCAGAATTGTTTGCGCTGCATGCAGCTGGTTGTCATAGCAGCAGCCAAAGTAAAAAGGCAATGAGAGGATGGAAGGCCAGATGCGAAAGGTGTGTGAAACAAATACATTTTGCAAATTTATCTCATGTGGAGATAAAGAGAGCAGTTATTTATTAAGCCCTTATTGTATGTGGTCATTGTGCTAGCCACTGGGGAAGGGAAAAAGAAAGTAAAGAAAGATGAAAAATCAAGGTCCCTGTTCTTTAGGAACTCACAGTTTCGGCAAGGAGGCAAGTCAGTGAACAAGGCAGTGAGTGAGGAGTTTGAATTGCAGTTGAGCCTCAAGGGAGGGATCAAGTAATGGTTAAAAGGGCCAAGTATGTTATCAAAGAAGTAACCTTTGAACTAAGTCCTTAAGGAGAAGTAAAAGTATGTTAAATGGAGCCTGGAAATTTGGGAGGAAGTGGAAGGTTTTCCCTCCCTTCCCCTGTGGTCCTCCATGCTCAAGTAGAAGAAATATGGATTGCAAGCTAGGGGGGTTAAAGAGTACGGTTTGTTCAGAGCACTGTGATCTACTATTTAGGGGAATTTTATACTAAGACTGTAGTCCAGCACACAGAACAGTGTATCAAGTATAGTAAATGCTCAATAAGTATCTGTAGGTACTCAAGTACTACTTGTGTAATGAGTATATTTTCTGATCTGCATTCTTCAAGCTGTCCTTTGGAGGAGCATATTGTTGGCATGGTTGTTACTGTTTCAAATGTATAGGATTTTGAGGTACATATAGCCTTATTCCAGCAATGGGTATTTCTTCTTGGGCCAAAGGAAAGGGCTTACATTGGCCCTTCTTGTATAAATACTGATACGTCTTAATTACTGCTGCTACTGTTCAGTGAACACTTAAATGAGCATCGTGCTAACATTTTACGCAGCTCATCTAGTTATCAAAACAACACTACCAGGAAGACAAAGCCAAGGCATAGGTGCGCTAAGCTAATGCATGGTGTGCTTGATTGTTACAAATACTGTCTCCATCTAAAACTAGCACATTTAACTAGAAGTCACAGACAGGAGCAATTCCTCAATAATTGTTTTGCAGTGTGTGTGTGTAACTCTGTCTGTTCATGGTATGATGTCTTCAGAGAGGTCTAAGAATATGAGATTCTTTTCAGTAAAATAGAACCACCCTTCCTCTAAAGTGGTAGTCAGTGTTTCCAAATCCTGAATTCTAGACTAATGATACTACCTTCCCTATAGGGCTCCTTTCTTTTTCTTGAGCTGCAGAAGTTAAAACAATTCATCTATAGTTCTCTGTAATAAATATTTTGAGAGTGTCATCTACTTGATCAAATGCTGTTAACGCAAAATAAATTAAATATGATCCTTGTTTTCAAGAGGCTTAGACTCTATTGAAGTTGATGGACATGAGAGTGATAAAGTATAAGTAAAAGCAAATGACCATTGGAGAAAAGAGGAATTGGCAAATTAATTCCAACTAGAGTTAGGTAGTAACTCAGGGAGGCTACATGGAAATGGAAGCAGAGAATCAGCCTATCTCAGTTTTAGCATTATTTTTACCTCTAACTTCACCACATCATTCATCTCCATCAGCCTCATCTCCTCGTCTATGCTACTAAAGGGTTGCACAAGATGACCCCCAATACCCCTTAGAGTTCTGACAAGTTCTAACTTGATGAGTGGGTTGCATTTGAGCTGGGCACTGAAAGATGGGCACTGTTCTAACATGTAGAGATGCAAAAAGCCATACAATAGAATATTTCTCAGCCATCAGAAAGGATGAATACCCACCATTTGCACTGACATGGGTGGAACTGGAGGGGATTATGCTAAGTGAAACAAGTCAAGCAGAGAAAGACAATTATATGGTTTCACTCATATGTGGAACATAAGGAGTAGCATGGAGGACCACAGGGGAAGGGAGGGAAAACTGAATGGGAAGAAATCAGAGAGGGAGACAAACCATGAGAGACTCTGGACTCTGAGAAACGAACCCCGGGAGGGGAGGGAGGTGGGGGGATGGGTTAGCCTGGTGATGGGTATTAAAGAGGGCACGTTCTGCATGGAGCACTGGGTGTTATACGCAAACAATGAATCATGGAACACTACATCAAGTAAATAAATAAATAACCATCCCAGATGAAGCCAGAGCATGAGCAAATACACCAAGGCAGCAAAGACACAGGTATGTTCTGAGAATGAAGAGCCCTTCCTGCCTCGTGTGACCAAAGCAGCCCATGTCAGACAGCGGCCAGGGTAGGACTGGAAAGGTAGCTTCGGGAAAGTTTGCAGAGGGTCTTGAATTCTATACAAAGTCATTTGGATTTAATAAGGTCTTTTAAATAGCCAAAATATAATGGTAATGATTAGAGAATCATTGAGAATAACTGAAAAATCAATCTGGAGCATAACAAGTGGAACAATTAAAGTAAATCAGAACTACAGGGCCAGATAATCACTGACCTTTATTGCATCTGAAAAGCTAAGGGGGGAAAAAATGGAAGGTAAATGTAATATTCCCCAAAATGAAAAAGATAATCAAATCTTATGAAATTCTTGATCCTTAATGCTGAAAGAGCCATGTTGTAGAATAACAAAAGAAGCTGCTTTAGGATAATATTCCTAACACAAAAGAAGTAAAAAAATAAAATTGAATGAATAAGACAATCCAATCATTAAAGCTCCAAGTAAACACATATAAAAACTGAAAAAAAAAATTTTTTTTACGATTTTATTTATTTATTTGACAGAGAGAGAATGAGAAAGAGAGCACATGAGAGGGGGGAGCCTGATGCGGGACTCAATCCAGGGACTCCAGGATCATGACCTGAGCCGAAGGCAGTCGCTTAACCAACTGAGCCACACAGGCACCCCAAAAACTGAAAAAATTTTACACCCACATAGCCACACATATAAAATCTTAAAAACTCATTCAACTTGCAAAAATGTTTACCAGTTTGCAATTTCTCCCACTTTTTACCACACTAGCAATGTCACATTGATAATACAGCTGATGGCAGTGACTATTAGTGACCTTAAGAACACAGCTGGGTTTCTATTTTTATTTCTGTAAAACCCTCTTTTCTTCAGCTAAATGATGCCTTAAAGGCCCACACTAAAATCTATGTAGCCAAGGAAATCTGTATTGTGTGTTTGTATAAACATTTTACACAACAAAGCCAGCTTTGGAAACACATATACACACTCCCACACATATACACACATATACTCCAAAATATGTAATGATACTTATATAGAAACCTGTTTTCAAACCAACCAAGAATAAATAACTAGGCTTTGCCCAAGTTCAAAGAAGAATTTAGGGCTATCCAAAATTGCCTTTCTTGGCAACACACTTCAAAACAGAGCTACTATAGATTCATGTAAATCACTTCTGATCTGCTAAAAATGGAGTAAACAGAAAAATCCACACATTTAGAAGATATTGATGAACAATTCAAGCTTTGAAACTTTTTTCAATGACTATGAAGGACAGAAAAAAAGGCCGCAGAATTTGTTTCTATTTGGGTGATTGCTTACTTATTCTCCTTAGCTCGAATTAGAGGTAATAGTCTTGGAGAGTTTCATCTGGCTATTTGCAGATAAAAGTATTTATCTACAAATAGGCAGATTTCTGAATATGGGTAGTAACAGAGACAAACATATGTTTAAAATTCCTAATGTAGTTGATGCTGAGTAAATAGGATTGTAGACTTGTGAACTTTGGCAAAATGGCTATTCAGCAAGCAGAAAAGGATTCAAGGATGGTGGTCTGCCAGAGAAATAGCTTAGGAGTTGCTAAGAACAAGCTGGCAGGGAAATACCATGAGTCAGAAAGAGAAAGGAATCATGTGATTTCTCTAGCCATTCTCTTCATTGTTCATAATATAAAATAAAGATACTTTCTGTGAAAACTATTTTACATTTTTATGTTTGTGAAGGCTCTTGTCTATAAAAGATGTTGGAACTTCCTGAAGATAGACATTCAGTGTTGGATCAAATGAAAAAAATAAAAATCTAAAATGTGAGAATAAGTATCTAAATGTAGATTTTCTATAACTTTAGACCTTGATTTTGAAAAAAAAAAGTGCACCAATGCACACTTATTAGACTGATTCCTTCTAAAGGAGACTTAAAAAAAGGCTGATAGGCAGGAAATCGAAGCCATTTACTGACTCCTACTTTCTCCCTAAATAACAAGCGAAGCTCGCTTTGCTAGAGGCTCATAAATGAAACCTTACTCTACCAGACCGAGAGCAGCATGAAGAGTGGGCCACGTTACGTTTACCTCTCTGTAGTCTAGGAAAACAGTCTATGGCACAATAAAGGTTTAGTGAGTAAAAAAGAATCTAAAAATCTATACGTTGTTAGCCCTTTCAAATCATCACTATGCTACTCAGGCATTCCTCAACCCTAGGGCCTCAGGAAGAAAATCTTAGAGGATCTACGGGACAGGAGCATGGATATCCACACACACAAAAAAGCCTACTTCTGGAAATCACTGAGCCACTGGTGTGGGTATGAGATGGTACATGGGAAGACGGGGTTTGTCTGTGCTGTGTCTTTAACACAGCGCATCCCATCTTAGCGCCTGAGCCACTTGGTTGGACAAGAAATAGCACAGAAAGGAATAAGGAGATGATGTCACCTATGCTGAGACTTGTCTGCTTCTTTCAGACACCACAGCCCAAAGTTGTACATTTAGTGGTAAAACATATCACATTCTAGTACCCTTTTCCTCCCCTAATCTGCACCCAGCGTTTAGGCAGAATTAAATGATGCAAAAAATCTGGGTGTGATCTGAACTTGGATATCCCCTCGGATAACAGCCGATGGTGTTAAGGGGTGGGTATTGCTAACAAGAAGATTAAAATATCTTTTGAGCTAAAGCCTCCCACAGTATGTAATGAAACAGAGTTGCATTGTCTTTTTGGATAGAATCAATGATGCATAATTTCTCAGTAAACTAATGTGCAATCTATTTTGAATCCACACTAATCACTTTCTTTTATAAGAAATCTAATTTAGGTGTAAATCATTCACTTCCCAGGTATAGGTTTTCTCAATAAAACATAAGTTGAAGCCAACTTTTTCTTATGGAAGCAGAGTTAATGTAACTAAAGTAACTCTACCTAAGATTTCAGCAAGAATCTTAAAAATATGACTCAAAGCTAGTTTAGTTAAACTTGAGTAATTTAAGGAAATTGCCTAGGCAAGTAATTGGTATTATACCAAAACTAAATATTTCACAGTTACATTTGCTTTCGCCTAAAAATAAAAACTGGAGCAATACAAGGGAAAACTGCCAAGACTGAAAATAATATGCAGCAGCTGTAAGTAATTGGGAGTGATAATCATAATTAGACAAGATGTAAGATGTGTGTTAAAACCCAGATTGGATCTTCCTGTTGACAACTGGGAGAAATCCCAAAGGCCTGGACGCCACACCTCGCCCAGGCAGGCACTTCTGCTCCCTGCCTGAGAGCCCCAGCAAAACCAAACTCAGCACTAGATGAGCCATGAAACCACTCTCTAAAGGCCATGCATCTTATGGGGGGAGGGAGGAGAAAGGGGTCATACTCCCTGGCCTCGAGGATTCTTCAAACTAGAGGAGCCTGGACAATTATCGAGCAGTAAATGGCATTAAATAAAAGTCCTTCAAAAGAAGCCAAGATAGGGGCGCCTGGGTGGCTCAGTCGTTAAGCGTCTGCCTTCGGCTCAGGTCATGGTCCGGGACCCTGGGATCGAGCCCTGCATCGGGCTCCCTGCTCCGCAGGGAGGCCTGCTTCTCCCTCTCCCACTCCCCCTGCTTGTGTTCCCTCTCTCGCTGTGTCTCTCTCTGTCAAATAAATAAATAAAATCTTTAAAAAAAAAAAAAAGAAGCCAAGATAATGAAGAGAATAAATATTTTTGCAAGATAAAATGGAGGACAACTTTGTAAGACCAGAGAAATATTGATTTAATCAAGTGTAGATTAAGAATGAAGTAAAATATTCTTGTTCCATGGGAAACATCTCAAGCTAAAGAGTAAGATTTATGGGGACAGGAGCGATTCCTATTTTGCTCAGAGAATGACTCAGAGAATGCCTAGCACATAGCACACGCTGAATTTGCCAAACAAGTGAGTGAATGAGAAGTGTTTAGATAATACTTGAAGGAGTGTTCATCCTGTGTCAGATGCTGTACTGTGTGCTTTAAAGGTATCAACACATTTAATCTTTATGATAACTTTTGAAATACACCAATCTTCATTTGCAGATGAAGATACTGACTATTAAAAAGATTAAGAATGGAGCTAGACTTTAAACCAACATCATCGTCATCTGGATCCACAGTCCATAGATTATGCATACTTAAAAACTAGAATGGCTTTAGCTTTACTAAGAAAGTGGGTAGAATAACAGCTTGCTTTTTCTGTTGTCTTAAATTCTGATCTACAAACTACACCAAAGAATAAAATGGTGAACATGAAAACATTTAACACATTACTCAAAGGCTGTGTATTCTCTCTCTCCCTCTCTCTCCTCTTTTAAATTCTTCACCCTTTTATTTTCTTCCTCCTTTCTCTTCTTTATTCTTTGTTCTTTTCTTCTCAATTCAAACCTCTTGTCCTTTCTACATTCCTCTCTTAAAACCAAAGACAATTAAACAGGGAGTAGGAAAGAAACACAGAACAGGTTTCCTCTCACATACTTTGCCTTCAGAGCAAGAAATCATAGGAACAACTATTGAAATAGGGTATTTTATCAAAGTTGTCTTGAATTAGACAAATGAATATTTAGGAATATCTTCCCACATTTAATTCAACTAAAGTCTGTTGAACACATTTGCTATAAGATACAGAGGTACACATTATAAAGAGAAATGTTCCATAACTTCAACATGCTTATAGTCCAGTGTAAGGGAAATATATAACTTATTATAAGTTAAAAAGAAACTATTTCTGAAGTTCAATATAAATGGGGGACTAAAAATTCTTAGAGAGATTAGGGGGGACTCATGGAGTAAGTGGTATTTTAGATATCTAAGGATGAGTAGGACTTTGGTAGGTAGAGAAGGGGAACAGGAAGGAAGACCATTTAAGCTTATAGATATGGAATATGTAAATAACAAGGAGTAATGAAAATACTCTCTGTGTTCAGAAAAGGGCCTGTGTGACTGGAGCTAAGAGTATGTATAGTCTGGATCAGTTGTCTAGAACCAGATAACAGGATAACTGAATGCTGAGCTACAAGCATTAGCTTTGGCTTCCTTCAATAGACAGTGGAGATGCTTGATGGTCTGGGATTAACATAGGCTTCTACTCTTGCCTCCACTAGTATGATCTATTTTCCACAGAATAGCCAAGTGATCACTAAAAATATCAGCTAGCCTCCTCGCTCAGAACCCTCCTATGGATTCCCATATCACTCAGAATCAAATAAAAATTCTCACCATAGCTCCACTACACCTCTGGTCATATGCCTTAGCCCTCCTAATTTTATTTAGGATGAGTAGCAGTATGATATTCACAGGCAGGGGAAAACATGGCAGAGCATATACAACAGATCTGACCATGCCAGAGGCACCACTGCATGTTTCCTAAGAAATTTAGGACTGTATCTGGGGAGCATAGGTTCATCTACACTCCCTTTCGTTTCCTGCAAGAGGATGGTGTTACAAAGTTTGATGCATGCTCTTCCCCTTATAATCAGCCTTAGGATCTGTCTTCTTGCTCAAGTGCTGAAAGGAGATATTCTGACTCTATACAGGTCTTAGAAGGTCATAAGTCTAAAAGTAGGGAGAGAAGGAAGGTAGTGAAACATGAGTGATGAAAGACAATATTTTTCTGAAAAAAGAAGTCACGGTATTGTGTGTGTCCCTTGATGTGCTTATGATAACAGTATGGGAAATGGATATGAACCTTATCATCACTCAACATATATTTATTGAACACTTACTAAATACCAGACTCTGTATTCTGCAACAATGATAAAAGATATGTATAAAAATCTTGGCTTGAAGATATTCTTGGCCTAATGGGGAAAGACAGATATGTAAACATGATGTGATAGATATGTAAATATGATATCAAATATGCCAAATTGACTGAACATGTGGGACTTTATAAAAACTCTTTTTTCTTTTTAAAGTGGGTGATATTTGAACTGAGCCTTCAAGCTAATATCTAATAGTGAGCAGTCATTTTTTTAATTTCTTAACATTTTCTATATTTTCTTAAATAGCTGAATGAGATTTAACATGCCAAACAAATCTAATTGGCCCAAATAGTACTGAGACTCCTAACTTTAGTGTCTTTAGCCTGGTGCTCTGAATAACCCAGTTAACAAGTTACACACTCTAAAAATACATAATAAATATCAGTCAAGGTTATACAATCAGACTGAAGTTATACAATAATAGGATACCCCAAGTAAAAAGACTACTATGCCACCATTTAAAAAAGTGAGATAAATATGTACTAACATGTGTATATCACTGCATTTTGTAAAAAATACTTGTATTTGTATCTGCTCTCTGGACTACTTACCTGCCATGATTCCTTATATTTGTTCATTATCCTTATAATTATAAATATCCTAATGTTCCATATATGCCTTTTTATTTATACCTCCAACTATAATAAAACTTTCCTAAGAGAGGAAATTGAGTTTTATTCATCTTAGCCTGTGTTCCATCCCCAGCATGTGAAAGATGCTCAATATATACTTAAGGAGTATGAATCATGATACATGACTTAGCAGTAGTTATCTGACCAAAAATTCCCTTCACTAACTTTACTCTTTGTTTTTTGGCTTACTAATTATCAATAGCTATTCTACAGTCCATTTCCTATAATAATTACAGGCTAACGATGCAGCAACAGGCTCCTACTTTATTTTAGGACTAATAGAGTATTGCATCTACAAACAACTAAGGAGTACAATGGAAAAAAGATACACTATCTTAATTAAAAAGTATTATTTAATTTTAAATATATTATTGACATACATTTGTCATGTCTAAGACAATAGGAGGCTGAGTGGAAGATAAAGGCGCACTGGGGGAAGAGGTAGGGTATATGGAATTAAGTAACAAAAGGACCATCCATATCTTATTAGGTAGTGTAGTCCCAGTGCCTGGTACCTAATTCAATAAATATTTGATAAATGAATGAAAGATGCTGTATTGTAGATTCTCTGGCCTCTATGCAAGTGACTTGCTTCAGAAGAGATTCCATTTTGTAGGAGAGAAATATTCCTTTTAACTCTGACCCATTCATTTGTTTAATTGAATCATTCATTCAAGAGACATTTCCTGAGCATCTACCATGCACCAGACTTCGCCACTCTCAGTGCATGGAAACACAAAGATAAATAAAACATGATCTAGGAGAGTTCACAGTCTGGTGAGAAAAATAGATATGCATATGAATATTTGCAATGTAGTATGATAGTCCTAGAAGAAGAAATATATATGGTGGCCTACTAACACAATAGGGTAACCTGCTCAGCTTGCTGGAAAAGGGGAGGGGATTCAGGAAAGATTGCCCCAAAACTGCACTTTAAAAGATGGATAAGGACTTTTTAGGATTCATTATACTTTACCCACTTAATGTACTATTTAATTTGTCATGATAATGAAAATTTTATCTTTGCTTTGTATGCTTGGCTTTTAAGATTTATTTCTTATTTATAAAATCATTTTATATGCTTTGCTTATTATTAGTCCTTTACTATTATACTGGTTTTATTGCATTCAAGATTCTTAAAAAACAACAGCAAAGTAACTCTTAAGTAGCTGTCATTGAGAAGGTAACAGACCAATTGAACATTTATTTATGTTTTAAAAAACAAAACACCTTTCTAGGTCTTGAACAAGAGAAAATAATATAAGGAGTTTCATGGTTTTAAATTAGACTTCTTATATATCAAAACTTCAAAAGCTATGGGCTCAACAACAGATTTCTTTTCTTCATCATCTTCTCATTTTTTTAAAAACTAATTTGTGATGCAAATGGAAGCATTAAATAGTGGATTTTGCTCTGTGTTTACTAAAGAGTAGTAGTCTCAGCCCTTGAACTTCATTTACCTGGAATCAACAAGTGTACTGTCAAGGAAACTTCTCACTGCATAGGTTAATGCATCCTTCATTCCCTTTAATTTCTTAGAGATACAAACAATGTAATTTATTCTTCTTGTAATATGGAAATGTAGTCATTGGTGGAAGTGCCATTAAAATCTACCTGCTGGTAATTTAAACGCCGTGTGACTAAAACTGCTCCTGGAGTTGAGTTATAGATTTGGGGGTGAAGTAGTATACTTTTTTTTTATTACACGATTCGTTTTCCATTAGGAAACACTGCCTAAAATCCAGGTTTTATTAAGGAAGGGTAGTTAAAGGTATGTTGGTGGGTTTTTTATTATTACTGTTATTTTTATGATGGTAAATGAGAATCGGTCTCAAGCAAAGCTGAGAATGCCTGCAACATTCAACTTCTGGAACACAGTATAATTCACATGCCAAGAGGCAATGGTCCTCTTGTGAAATGAAGTGGAATCCATTCAGTAGACTTCCCAAATATTCCAAGCTTTGGTGAATCTCTAGTTGAAATCTCTCAGTGAAAAGTTAACATGACTGTTGGCCAGGTACCACATAAGCTTCTCTATGTATGAAACTATGATCTTTCCCATGTATAAAAGTAATCATACGATTCAACAGCTCCAAATTCTTTAAAGTCTCCTTCAGTATAAAAAACTAAATTCTTTTTCCTTATAGTTGAGGTCATGTTTTATCTGCCTAGAGATCCAGTTTCAATTCCCTCGACTCCAAGCCTCAAACTTCATGGTCCAGCAAGACTAATCTACTAGAACATAGGCCATGCTCTCTCCTTTCCTCATACCTTTGAATAAATTGTTTCCTCTACCCAAATGACTGTCCCCTTTGGTAAAACTCTCTGTTAAATCATCCCCCCTCCCTTGCCCAGGCAGATTTAGATATACAATTTTTTGTGTCACTCCAGTTTATACATCTAATATTCCTTAGATTATATTATAATTGTTTGAATATCTTTCTTCACTTAACCACCCCCCCCCCAAAAAAAAGATTTTGGAAGAGAGAATCTCTTTTTTTCCCCAGCATTTAGTACAGTATTTGGCCAGTAAAAAAGATTCACAAATATATGTATGTATTTATATATGATATCACTTGTATGTGACATCTAAAAAGCTGAACTTGTAAAAACAGAGCAAATGGTGGTTACCAGAGCCTGGGGGAGGGGAATCGGGGAGATGTTTAAGTGTACAAACTTAGAACTAGTAGGTAAATGACTCCTGGAGAACTAATGCACAGCACAATGATTATAGACAACAATACTGTATTATAACCTCCAAAGTCGCTACAAACTAGATTTTAATTGTTTCCATCACAGAAGAGAAATGATAATTATGGCATGTGATAGAGTAGGTAGCCAATGCTGTGGTCATAATTGTATTGCAATTCAGAAATGTAGCAAATCAACACTGTTGTACCCCTTCAACTTACACAGTGTTGTAGGTCAATTATATATCTCAGTAAAAATAAATGTGAACAAATACATGCATGAACTACATATTATCCACTAATCCAAATATTTACAGTACGTATGAAAGGAATAATAATGTTAGCAGCTGTTTACTGACCACTTAGCCTGTGTCCAGCCCAGTGCGGTGTGCTGTATGTGCTTTGTCTTCAGTTCTCACTGCAGCCCTGCCAGGTGGATTATGTTATTCTTCTCTTGCCCCTGAGAAAACTGAAGCTCAGAGCGGTTAGTTGAATAGGCCACATGTCCTGTAGCAGAACCAGATGTAAACCTAAGTCTGTCAGACTCCAAGGCCAGTGCTCTCCCCAATACAGCTAGCTGCCTTTTGATTATTGTTAAGATCCTGAAAGACACAAATTAGATTTTGATTTAATCTTTTCCATTTCTTTCCAGCTCCAAGTACAGCCCAGTATGGAATTACCGGGGGCGCTGACCTTCTTTTCTCCTGCTGGTACCTTGTGTTGACACTGTCCTCTTTCACCAGCATATTCTACCTGAAGAATGCCATTCTACAATAAATTTAAAGACCCATAAAAGGCTTTTAAGGATTCTCTGAAAGTGCTGATGGCTGGATCCAATCTGGTACAGTTTGTTAAAAGCAGCGTGGGATATAATCAGCCGTGCTTACATGGGGATGATCGCCTTCTGTAGAAATGCTCATTATGTAAATACTTTAATTCTACTCTTTTTTTGATTAGCTACATTACCTTGTGAAGCAGTACACATTGTCCTTTTTTTAAGACGTGAAAGCTCTGAAATTACTTTTAGAGGATATTAATTGTGATTTCATGTTTGTAATCTACAACTTTTCAAAAGCATTCAGTCATGGTCTGCTAGGTTGCAGGCTGTAGTTTACAAAAACGAATATTGCAGTGAATATGTGATTCTTTAAGGCTGCAATACAAGCATTCATTTCCCTGTTTCAATAGGAGTCAATCCACACTTACAAAGATGCAGTTTTTTTTTTCTTTTTTGATAAAAAAGCAAATAATATTGCCTTCAGATCATTTCTTCAAAATATAACTAACACGACACGTATCTAGATTTTTCTGCTCGCATGATATTCAGGTTTCAGGAATGAGCCTTGTAATATAACTGGCCGTGCAGCTCTGCTTCTCTTCCCTGTAAGTTCAGCATGGGTGTGCCTTCATATAAAATAATAATTTTCTCTTCGTCTCCGACTAATAAAAATGTTTTGCCAAACCCTACAATTTGAAAGCAAAAATAAACCACAAGATAAAGTTGAACTATATCCTATCTCTAAAGAACGAAGGAGCTGTTAGACTATAAAAATCTCATCCCTCCTTACCAGTGGGGTGTGAGGATTTTGTCCCACATAAACTCAGTTTTGTGATGAAAACAATGTAATTAACACAGTGCAGGTAAATTTATTACCATATGTATTCTTGTAGTTGTGGTTGGATGTTGGATCCAGTTTGGGAAATAATTCCCTTCGAGATGACAGTCCATCTGAGAAATTGCCTAGCAACACAGCATCCTTTCCTTTCACTATCCCCAGCCAAACTTTTTAAGGTGGTTTGTCAGAAAGAACACAAAGTCTGATCACCTAATATTACATGAGTTGGTGAGCACTCCAAATTCGTTTGGCTCTGAGGCAGGTAAGTTGGTATGATAGATACAGTGCTCCTGCAGACAGGGGCATTTTGCATATCTTCCACCCGAAAACATCACTCAGTTGATAGTTTGGAATGCATGCTGTATAAAAGAAAATGTTCCAAAATATATTGTATCAAATATTCCATGCTGGTATGCAGCAGATCAATCCCTGAAATAACTAATTCTGCAGTAAAAATCTTTCTGTGTAGCCATGTCAGTTCAAACAAGCAAGGCCAAAAAACAAACAACAACAAAATTACCATGCTTTATTTCTTCTTACATGATATATGTAAGATATGATCAAAGGAAGACAAGACACCAGTGATTAGAATATCTTAAGATATATTAGTTATTAAATTATCATGGATATTTGTTTCTATCATAAAGAATGAAAACTACATTTTTGAAGGAAAATGGGGTTACTCTAAAGTATTATATTACAAGAGTTTTTTGATGGTTTTACTCTTCACTAAAGAAAGACCATAGCCTTGAAAGCCATTTTACAAGTTTGACGAAATTACCAGTTTCACTACATAGAGAGATTTCCACAAATAGTCCCCTTTTGCAAGTCATATTAACAACAAAAAAACTACTAATAAAGTTAGATACAAGATATTTCATGGAGGGTGTACATCCTTAAGATATCTAATATTTTGCCCCGAAAGAAATGGCTTGAAAATCATGATTTTTTTTTCAAGTAAAGCTTAGCCCCGAAGTACACCATAAATCTATTTTAATTAGAAAAAAAAACAAATCCTAAATGAGGAGGCATAAATATACAGTGCTTCCACAAAATGGCAATAATATGGCATACTGCTATTAAATTTACTCACTATAATAATTCATTAAATTATTTTGACTGATGTATTAAAAACTTTTTTTAACACATGACATTTTAATTTTGATTATTATTGATCTGCTTTTTAAAAATACTCTTCGTGGAATCAGTGAGTAAACTATATATTTTTTTTGTATTGCAGCTTTAAAGTGGCACACTCCATAATAATCTACTTACTAGAAATAGTGGTGCTACCACAGAAGTGTTAACCATCAGTACCAGTGTTTGGGAGAAAGACACAGATCAAGAATGCATATTATACAGTGACCGCTTTCCTAGAATTAAAAATACCTCCTCTTTGTAAGGTTTGTAGGGTAAATGTGAGGTAAATCGAGGTATAAACTATGGATGAACCAAATAATTAGTTCAAAGTGTTGTCATGATTCCGAATTTGTGGAGTCTGGTGTTTTTCCCATAGAATGTGACAGAAGTACAGTCATAGCTGAGTAGCTGTATGTATTTGCTTTCATGTTAGAAGAGAGTTTCTTGAGTGACATTTTAAATAGAGGAGGTATCCACTATGTTTTTCTGTATCACAGCAGCATTCCTAGTCCTTAGGCCCCTGAACAGAGTGAAACCATGAGTATTTATGAGTTCAATATTGTTCAAATAAGGCTACAGTATTTGCTTTTTTGTGTGAATGTATGCATATAATGTTCAAGTAGATGATTTTACATTTATAGACATATGAAATGTCTGATTACTCCATTTTATCAGTCCTGACTGTACAAGATTGTTGCAATTTCAGAATAGCAGTTTTATGAAATCGATTTGTCTTTTGATCTAAAACAGTTTTTCCTAGCTATTCATTTCAGCGTTATATTTTCACAAGTTCCATTTGTGGGACTCCTTTTGTTGCCCCTAGATTCGTTTTTCTTTTTTTTTTTTCTAAGAAAGAAAAATAAAGAGCAATGGAGGAAAGAGAGTGGAAAGAAAAGAAAAAGACAGAGAAGAGTGGAGGTATAGAGAGAGGGGAAAAAAAAGAGGAAGGAAGGGCAAAAGGAAGGAAGGGAGGGAGGAAGAAAGGGAGAGAGGGAAGAACAGAACATTAGGGTAGTTGACTTAATTCATTTGCATTCTTGGTTTAACTGCAAGTGGTGTAATTATGTTTTACAATGATCCCATTCAAAACATAAGTCCTGTGACACCATGAAGTTCCTATTATGCAGCAATTATATAATGAAAAGTACTGCCCAAATTATAGTATTGTGTTTTTTGGGAAACACTAAAAGATTCGAGAGAGAGAATGTCAAACTTAAAACCACTTTTGGGGGTGTTTAAAACTTAACTGAAAAATTAATGCTTCATCATAACATTCAAGCTATATCTAGAAAGTAGACTGGAGAACTAAGAAAATTACCCAGGTAATTCAGGACAAAAAAGAAATTTTCATAAATATATATGTGTATATATATATATATCTATATATATATGTATACATGTACATATATATATATATATATATAAATACCCCAATGTGTGAACTCAGAAAACTCTGAGAAATTTATCAAAGCCAATCATCTATATTGATCAAATTTACTGAATAATTGTTAATTTATCCATTGTGCTTAGCTTTGTGACAGCCAAAAGTTACCTATTTAATCTTTTCAATAAAAATTGTTTTTTGAAATTCAGAAATGATTTAAAAAGAGGTCAGGTTTTTAACTATTTATTGAAGTATGTGGATGTACAGTATTTCAATAGATATGAATATGAATAAATGGTATGCCTTAAGATCCTTTGAATATGTATTTACTTTAAAGACTGGAAAAAGGCCTTCCTGTCTTTTAGTAAAACATCCATATTTCATAATCTGATGTAAAATATGTTGTACTGTTTCCAATAGGTGAATATAAAGTCAGTTTATCAATTAAAGTATGTATTTGACTCATTTAAAAACTCTGTTAGTTTAAGAGAAGGAGGAAGAAATAATAATTTAAACATACTTCTGCTATTCCCTTCTTTATTTTCTGCTGCATTCACTGTACCACACTCACATCTTTCAGGTGCTCCGAAGCAATGCAGAGTGAAAATAGTAGATGCTACAATTTCAAAGGGCTCCACGATGTAGCCTTTCTCTCTGTTGCTGATTCCCAGAAGGTTTCACAAATTGAACTACATCTAGCCTAAAGCAGCAACTTTCTGGAGAGATTTTATTATCCATTATGTAGAACTTTCACCTGCCAAAATGCAGCAAAGTTAGCCACAGAGACTGCTGATAAAATCCTGTTAGTTTTTATAGGTCAAGCACCCAAAAACTCAAATACCTATAGGAATCAGGCATATAATATAATTTCATAAGACAGCTGGGTATAAAATGGAAAGGACATATTCCACCTCAAGGTATTCAGATATGATTTCCTTAAAAACACTCTGCTTCCCAAACAAAACACAATTTGGCTGAGAGCCCTTAGTTTGTGACTGCTATAAAATCCAAATGAATGACACCCCAGATGAATGATTTAAGCCCCCTTCTCCAAATCTGTCCATCTACAATGGTCAACCAAATGAAAAGGAATGGTATGGTAGATAAACAAAACAACAAACCATGAAAAAGATCCATGCTTGGTGTAATAAGCACTTTTGAAATATGGGTGTCATTGCTATTCTGGGAAACCTATACTGAACCCTTCTTCTCCCAAAATGAAAAACGTTAATAAACATCTGATTCTCCCACTGGTTCATCACTTCTCCCTGTGTAACTTCTGTCCTGCACTCAATCGCATGGAAACAGAAGCATCAAGTCTCAGACCCTGAAAGATAGCATATGAAGCAGAGCTATTTTGTCTCTGAATATGATAGGTCAAAACACAGATACTTCAAAATGACATCCAGGTATTTGGAAAATAATCACTTGCTTTAGCCTGTTAGGCAGACATTTAAGAATGTTAAGAGAAAAATGTCTAAGAATAATTCATTCAAGATAATGGAATTTGATCCAACCACCAGAGAGTTGATGCACTCTTTCTGAACTTCCCAAGAAGCATATGCCTTCACATTCACATGAATTTCTAATAATTCTAAATTCACCGAAAAATATTTAATAATTGACATCTCTAGGGAAGGAATAAAAATTGGCAAATGAAGCACATAAATACTTGCCAGTCTTCCTGAAGAAGAAAAAAGAAAAGATTTTAGTCTCCTCCCTGAAAACTCTGCCCACAGTCATCTTAAAGTTAGTGCAACTCACCCACTGCCTTCAATCTAAGCAACGTGCTCCACCTCAGAGACAGCAGGAATTACTCGTAGTATCTAGAATTACTCCTGAAAGGTCACAACTATCTCTACCATGCATTTTACAATGGCAAAGCACTTTAGCAGACATTGCTACATTGACTTTCACAATGCTTTAAAGTGTTATTATTGTCGTGTGTTGATGATGAAAACAAGACTCCGAAACCTTAAGTCACTTCCACTAAGTGGCAGATTTGAATCAAATAGGCAATGCAAAATACTCCCCAAGTTGTTTCTATTTCCATTAATTTTCTCAGGAAGAGGAAAAGGAGGTGATCATATTACTAGCTTCACAAGCAACTCTATGTATATTTATATTTATAAATAGTAACTTTGTTTACACATTTTTGTCTTTAACGCCATCCTTTTATTTTCCAATGCTTCCAGAGCATATATGGTTTAAAGGCAAATCACATTTTACATCTCACCTAAAACTTTTGGGGCGTGGAACATAGAATACAATTGCCTCGGACACACAGGCCTGATTAGTATTAGATCCAGCACACCAAATGGAGGATCTTGTCATAATCATTTGTATCTTTTCTATATAGCATTTTGCGGAAGACCTGCCGGATTTTAGATAATCCATTAAGATTATTTCCCAGAATTCTTAGGAAAATGGAGACCAGAATATATATTTTTTTAATTTACAATAGAATACTGATTTTAACCTTGAATGATGTTGTTTGGGCCAGTTTATATCAAAATACTAATTATATGCACATCTGTTTGTGAGATTCTAATTTTAGAAGTTAAACTATATACAACCTAAGGAATACATTTGTATTTTATTATCAAAATATAAACATAATGCAAGTCCTATGGACTTCACTCTAGTCAGAAAAAAAATGAAAAGCGTGACTTTCATAGACATGTAAAATGAATGCATTAATTATTAATGAAGGACTAAGATGCCACAACCAGATAAAAAACATTCCAGAGAACAGACACATTTATAGATCAAGAATATTGAAATTAATATGCTAATGGAGGCAAAACTGACTTCTTCCGGAGTAAGGAAGAATAATTCAATTAATCCGATTGAATCTTTAACCAAGAGAATTTATTTATATGTTTAAAGACAAGAAATATTTTGCCTTAGCGTCGCTGATCTACAACTTGTAAAATAATTCAAATGCAGTGAAAGATAGACTCCCGTAGAATCAGAATCAGGTAACCTGGAAAGGTGTGCTTTAAACAATGCATTGGTTTTTCACTGCAAAACAAATTTTTCCCTAAAATAATGAGATGTAAAAATCTTTAGAACAGCTGAATTAAATGATTTGCTAATATTTTGAGGTTTGATAACATAATCTCTACTGTAATGACACAGAAAAAATCCCATTATCTATATATCTAATATTCTACATTCTCTATACTCTTAATTGCTCATTTTCTTCCTATACCACAAATCTTTACCTAACAGTTTGGGACATATAGAAGTTGAAGTAATTAAATATAACAAGAACCACCTTGCTTCAAGAATCTACCTTGTTGAGAAATGAATATATTTTGGACACTTGGTAAAAGAAAAAATAGTTTTGTCATTGGGCATTTAATTCATGGGATAACAGGAATTTTACATCAACAACAATAAGACAAAGTACCAGTTGAGATAGCAATATTTTATCAACCAAATACAAAGATAATGGTGAAAACATTGCAAGAAGCTATTGCAAGAGCTGAATGGTCTGCTTCCACTTAATGCTAATGAGCCTAGTCTTTGCACAAATTTTGGTTTGGTAGAAACTACAGGAGGTAGCATGGTTCATTAGGCTTTCAAAGCTTTAAAATGTTAAAGGGGGTGGTTTTCCTCCTTCAAGTCAAGTAAATTGCTAAAAGCATTGGGATGTTCCTCAGTGGAACTTTGAATTTGCTAGTTTCTTCATTAATTTTGACCTTTTTTACATTTGAAAAAGTTAACTTTACACTACACTACAGCAGACTTCCACCTCCTGCAGTTTTGAATCGTGCTTAAACAAGTACTCCAAGCACATGGAATTTCCTAAGAAAATTTGGGCACCATATTTTTTAAAAAGGGATTTATAAAATAGTCATTGGAGACTATAATATGCTAATAATGAAGAGCAAGCATTTCTTGAATGTTCTAAAATACGTAATAGGACCCACAGAACTCTTACAGAGTTTTCCAAATAGTTTCATAAATGTGGAGTGTAATTGCCCTGAAACTTGACATCTCCCTACCACCCATTTGACAAGCTGGCAGAAATCTGGTCAATAGCTCATATATGTCATACTCCTTAAGAAGTTGTTGCCAGGGATTTGAACTGCTTCAGCTGATGTCTTTCAAAACAATACACACACTCACATACACAAACACAAAATCACATTGCTCTCAGTGATCTGGAAAATACGCTGGCAAGCCAGCCATGTGGTGTCCTGGAAAATTCAAAAAGAAGAAGAAATGACAACAGTGCGGCGAACAGTTTCTGTTTAAGTTTTATTTGCTAAGATTTTGAAATAAGTAACATCTTGTGTTTAATTAATCAGAGGATGGCACCTGCTTTAAATGCTGACATAGAGTAAAGCAGATTTTTTAAAATTTGGAATCAAATTTATTTCTGGAAACAAATCTTTCCTGTTGATCGATAGATAACTGGTTTATGCTTTGGGAAGTCCTACTGTCTAATAACTTTAAATGTTGACAAAGAGAAAGATTGTGGTTTTTTTTTCAATTTGGAAAGATATTTTTTTTCCTAGAAATGTGTATTTCCAGTTTATAGATAGACAAACTAGTGTGTTCAGAAGTGCCTGTTCTCTCATAATTCAATTTTAACAATATATTAGAAAGATTCTATGGCTCAACATATCGCAAATGTTGGAGAGGAAAAATTTCCTCTGTCCATCAAGGTTCTTCTAACTGAACTAAGCATTAAATTGACATGGGGGCGCCTGGGTGGCTCAGTTGGTTAAGCGACTGCCTTCGGCTCAGGTCATGATCCCAGGGTCCTGGGATCGAGTCCCACATTGGGCTCCTGGCTCAGCGGGGAGCCTGCTTCTCCCTCTGACCCTCTCCTCTCTCGTGCTGTTTCTCTCTCGCTCGCTCTCTAATAAATAAATAAATAAAATCTTTAAAAAAAAAAAGAATTAAATGGACATGAGACCGATGAACAGGAGAAAATCAAATTTAATTTCATATGTACAGGGAACCTACATAGACATGAAATTCTAAAGATAGTCAGGCAAAATGAGGTCTTTATGTCATCCTGGACTAAGGAGAAGGGGGTGGGGGCCCAGGACTTCAAAGGGAAAGAAAGCAATTCACAGGAAGAATGGAAAGATGTACATGTTTTGGTAAATAAATGTTTGGTGGCCTTTCAGAAGCAATGGGACATCGAGAGGACTTTAATCAAACAGGCTTTGCTAGGATCCTCTCTGTCTGCTATACCTCGTTCATATTATAACATAGTTATCTATGGCAGTAGCTCTCTTCCTGGATCAAGTCCTCGATCTAAATTAGAGGGAAGGTCAAGTTTCTTCCTGAGTCTTTTGGGCCTTGATCAGTTTGCCATAATTTGCACATCTTGGGGTGCTCTGCCCTTGGCCCCCACACAAATATATATCTTTTATTAAGTAACACAAGAATTTATATAGTGATCGTCATTTTTATGTTGAGGTACATCCTAAGGATAGTATCATTTCAAGAAGAATCTGTCATCTTTGATTTTGGATATTTTACAAATCATATTTAGTTTAGACTGACAAGACAGTTACCTTTGTCAGATAACTAGAAATGTTCATGTGACATCCATCCATCCATTCATCCATGGGAAATATGATTCGACAACCTTTAAAGAGCCATCTAAAAGGAATTGTCTGGTAGAGTTAATCTGTGCTTAGAAGACTATAACCAAACTAGAGAAAAAGGCATCTATTTCTCTAATCCTTTCTCTAAGAAGCTAAACTGGCCTTAAACCTGAAAAAGAGGGACTGGGAAAAGAAGAGGGAGAGGGAAGAGAGAGAGGGAGAGAGGGAGAGAGAGATTAATTAACAATGTACGTATGTTTTCCCCAGGAAAAATAGTAGGAAAATGTTGCCAAAGGCTTCCTTCGTGTGTGTGCGTGTGTGTGTGCATGTGCACATGTGTGTGTGTATTTCCTGCTACCTGGATCTACCATGAAATAGATCTACCATGAAATCCTGCAATTTTGACTTCAGTTTCCCCATTTATAGTTAGTAAATTCAGTGATGTGAATAAAGGTTGCTATTCTATATTTTCCAAGTTGTCATTCCTCTTGTTTCTTTAAAAGTTTAATTTTTGTTCATCTAAAAATAGATTCTGAATGTAATATATCATACCCCCTTTCTAAAAAAAAAGAGATAATATTGCATTTCATCACATAACATAATGAAAGAGATAAAACTTCCATTGCTATGTGACTTTGATAGTTAACAATGAATTCTCCCGGGAAATTGCTGAAATTGCTTAGAAAGAAAGTAAAATCTGAATTTGAATAGGTCATCGTTTTTTAAATATGCACAATAAAATAGACCATCTGTGATTGTCAGGTGTAAGCTTTTTGTGATGTTTGCACACACACACACAAATCCCCAAATCCTTGAGAATTTAACTCTTTTGATTTCAGGGTACCAGGAACACTGCAAAATGTTTTTCAAAAGCAAATAAAAATTTATTTTAAGTGGTCTCAGTTTTCATAAATCTGTGATATTAGTATATTCATATGTTGTACTCTATCAGTCTTGGTTGCAAACAACAGAAACAGACTGGCTAACTAGAAAAGGAATTCATTGGAAGAATTGTGGGTAGCTCTCAGAATGATGGAAAACCTGGAAAACAGAATGACACCAAGACATGAGACGTAACTGAAAATGCAGCCAACAGACAGCCAAACACACATCTATGGTCGTACCACAGGTAAGGACATCACCTCTATGGACATCTGTCACCTCTACTGGATTTCAGCTCTACTACTGCTACTCTGGGTAATATCTAACTTCCCATACCTGCTTCTCTTGCCCAAGATCCAAAGTCCTGAGCAGTTGGCCAAACCTAAGTTATATGCTTAAGAACTAAGCTGCCAGATGCAGGAAAATCTGCCCTGCTGAGTTTTAGAAACAGGAGATGGGGCCCTTTCTTCCACTAAGATCCCTACGCAGGAGACATTTCCAAAGAGGTAGAGCATTCAGATACTATTCAACCAAAATATGAAAATTGTCCATGACACGTGTCGGTAAGCCGATGAGTTTGTAAAAAAATCATACGTGGAAAGCCATTATGCATTTCCTATCATGCTCATTTAGTAAACAGTCTCAATTTTAACTATAATCTCAGAAAACAATTCAATTATGCCTGCATATTTGGTACAGGATCTTCTACATCAAAACTCTTCAACTGCTCATTAAAATGAATCTAATGAGGCGCCTGGGTGGCTCAGTTGGTTAAGCGACTGCCTTCGGCTCAGGTCATGATCCTGGAGTCCCTGGATCAAGTCCCGCATCGGGCTCCCTGCTCGGCAGGGAGCCTGCTTCTCCCTCTGACCCTCCCCCCTCTCGTGTGCTCTCTGTCTCAAATAAATAAATAAAATCTTTAAAAAAATAAAAATAAAAAAATAAAATAAAATGAATCTAATGAGGGGCACCTGGGTGGCTCATTTATTTGAGTGTCTCACTCTGGATTTCAGCTCAGGTTATGATCTCAGAGTAGAGAGATGAGCCCCCAAGTAGGGCTCCAGGCAAAGCGTGGAGTCTGCTTGTCCCTCTCTCTCCCCCTCTGCCCCTCCCCCCACTTGTGCACATGCAAGCTCTCTATCTAAAAATAAATAAATAAATAAAATCTTTTTAAAAAATGAATACAATGAACAATTCATCAGAATTTTATATTTTATTTGATGTAGTCTTGAAAAGTATAATGGAGTTGATATAAATTCTAAAGTTAGTATTTCATAGGGGCTGGAAATTCAATTTGGGAAGATAGATTTTTAGGTAGATTAGGTAGATAGATGATAGATAGATGATAGATAGATAGATATAGATAGATGATAGATAGAGGAAGAGAGAGAAAGACAAGACCTTACATTTTTTTTTTCCTTCAAGATGGACATTTCCTAATAGGGGAAAAATGTGCAAGCAATTTCTTTGCCTAAAGTTTCCTTTTTAAAAACAACAATCGAAAGAGACAAAAAGTCTCAGTCAAAATATTTGTCTGATGTTATTTACAACAGAATTAGAATATCAATTTGAACCTATACATTTCTTTCAGTGCATAGCTCAAGTAAGAAGTATGTTACAGGTAGTTCAGCTTCCACGACACTGACTTGTTTAAAGTATAGAGAAGCATAAAGGATTTTATACACATATTTAAAATTTTAGTTTTAATAAGCATTTTTCTTATACTCTAATTCAATGTCTCAAACAAGATCATGTGTGTGAACAAGCTATAAAAGAGCCCAATTAAAAATTAATATCAAAACTAATCATCCTTGGGAAAGCAGCTTTACAGAACAGCACAGTATTCTAAATTAGATCAGCTGTCTCTCTTTTAAATTGAAATTATAGTAATGTTAGTTTGAGCACTGATACGCTCTGATGACAAGGAAATTTTCAAGAAGTCTGTGGACTAAATTCCAGATTTCTGTCCCAGAGAAAAAACTTCACCTAGATTGTGTTATCTATAAAGGTATTAAATTAATAATTTGAATAATGTCATAATGAGAAAAAAACACTTAAAATTTGGTAATCTGAGGAAGAAAACAAAAAATGTAAAAGCATAATAATTAGTTGAAAGGCACATTCATGACTAATTATTTTATAGGATCTTTATTTCATAATAAGTGGAAGAGTGCACATCTACATTCCAAGAAATAGGGGCCATTATTTCCCTAACGTACCAGGCTTTTGATCTTGAGAAAAATGAATGAGCCCTTGTATTTGTTTATAGTCCTTAACACCCAATAAATCTCTTGTTTCCACTGCCCTACATCATTTAGACTGACTCAAAATAATATTCAGTCAACACATTTATTGAGTGCATACTTTTACCAAAGCACTGTGTTGTTATATAAAGATGAGGGACTCCCAATGTAATGGGATGGATAGACACAGAAATAAATGATTAAACACAAATTTTGCAAATGTTGCAACACAATAGTACAACACAAATATTGCAAATGCATTTATGAAGTGTTCAGGAGCATAAAAAGCCCAACAATTAACTGTATGAGGGAGGCAGAAAAGATTTCACAGAAAAGGTGACATTGAAGCTTGATCTTGCAATATGACAGTTTCGTGCTAATTGTAAATTGCAATAAATATTTGATAAATAGGAGCTTGAGTCCTCATTTGGAGCAATGTACATCAAAATACTGAAATTTACTTTAATTTATGGCCAAAACTTTATCACTGGTATCCATCAAATGCAAAGTTGATACCACCTCCAACTGTTTCTTTCCCCTGTCAGATCCACTCCAATCAGGTTTCTGTCCCCACACATCGGTAAAACTGTGTCATCAATGATCTCCACATTGCTAAATCCAAATATAATTTCTCAGCCCTTGTTTTACTTGACTTGGTTAATGGGTAACGTGCTTCACCTTGAAACATTTTCAGTACTTGGCTTCCGTGAGACCATGTTTGCTTCATTTTTTTCCTGTCTTTCTGGCTACTCCTTTTCAGATTCTTTTGATGATTCCTCCTTTTCTTCTAAATACCTAAATGTGAGAGTACAGTCCTCAAACTGTTTCTTTTTTCCTGCTACCCTTAATCCCTAAGTGATATCATTCAATGTCTGAGTGCTAAGCAGTATCTATATGCTGCTCCATTACCTACATCACCAGCCCAAAGTCCCCATTGAACTCAAGACCTAAATACCCAAGCACACGCTCAGTAGCTCCACTTGAAATATCTAGAAAACATCCCAAACTTAAATATGTTAAATCTGGTCTCTTCATATTTCCCTCTAAATTAGCTCCTCCTGCTCTCATCCCCATCTCAGGAAATAACAATTCCATTCTTTCAGGTGGTCAGGACCAAAAGCTTGAAGTCATCTTTGCTTCTTCTCTTCCTCTCAGACTCCACATCCAGTCCATCATTAAATCCTATCAACTCTAGCTGCAAGATACATCTAGACTGTGATGACTTCTCATCACTTTCATTGCCCTGGCCTGAACCACATCAACTCCTGTCTAAGTGTGTGTAATGACCTTCTGACTGGTCACCCTGATTCTAATCTAGTCTTCCTTCTATTTTCAACACTGGAGCCATAGAAATTCTGTCAGATCTGCTAAAAACAAACAAACAAACAAAAACCCTCTCATATTTCTCCATGTCACTCTGAGTGGAACCAAAACTTTTGCTATGAATCACAAAGTTTTGTGTCATCCAATATCTCATCGTCCCCTACAACTCTTGCCTTGTACTCATTTGACTCCAGTCTCATGTGCCTCCTTCCACTTCCTCACACATGCCAGGTGTGCTCCCACTTCAGGTATTCATACTTGCCCTGCCTTCTGCTTGGAATGAACATCCCTGTGTATCACCATGGGTCAGATCATAGCTTCCTTTAGGTCTTCCCTCAAATTTTACCTTTTCAGTGAAATTTGACTCTTCACTAGAAATGTTACTCTTTCTGAAATCGTAATTTCCATCTCAATTATTTGTATCCTTCTACTTTGTTTTAATTTTCTCTTGAGCACTTGTACCTACACTATGTCATTTATCCATTTATCTTTTTAAATTTTCTGTCTTTCCCCTCAGAGTCTGCTCCATGATGGCAGAGATTTTTGTAACTTTTGATCACTACTGTTTCTCTGATATTTAGAAGCAGTGCCTGACACATCATAGATACTCAATAAGTATCTGTTAAATAAATAAATAATATACAACATAAGGATTCAGGATTATAAAAATCAGTACCAGTACTGAGTATTTACTCACCTGTGTTCTGAAGAAATTACTTAAAAGGTATGAATATGTCTATTTCTTGCCATAGCAGAGGTTCTTTTGACTGGGAGGAGAAAGGGAGCAATACATCAAGGGATGGATCCCTGTCCCAAAGTCTCCACTGATTTCTTCCCAGGCCAGAATTCCAGCTGGAAAGTGAAAGGTGGTGGCAGTTCTGAAACTGAAACTTAGTGAATGCCAGCATTCTTGCAATTTCTCTTCTATTTTACCTAAAAACTTACCCAGGCTTTTTTTTTTTTATTATGTTATGTTAATCACCATACATTACATCATTAGTTTTTGATGTAGTGTTCCATGATTCATTGTTTGGTATAACCCAGTGCTCCATGCAGAATGTGCCCTCTTTAATACCCATCGCCAGGCTAACCCATCCCCCCACCCCCCTCCTCTCTAGAACCCTCAGTTTGTTTCTCAGAATCTATCGTCTTTCGTGGTTCGTCTCCCCCTCTGATTTCCCCCCTTCATTCTTTCCCTCCTGCTATCTTCTTCTTCTTTTTTTTTTTTTTAACATATAATGTATTATTTGTTTCAGAGGTACAGGTCTGTGATTCAACAGTCTTGCACAATTCACAGCGCTCACCATAGCATCAAAGGCTCATTTTATTTGTCCTGATGTTTCTAATTGGAATAATTCACTCTGCTGAAGAATTTGCTAATATACAGATAGTTGACCTTGTGTGTAATATTGTGATTTTTGCAACCAAATGTTCCATTTTTTCCCAAAATTTATACAAAATGTTTCCATTGGAATGTTTAAAAATTACATTATTGAAAACAGATGTTTAGTTGTTGAGATGGTAACATAATCCAAACTTTTACAATTTCAAACACAATCTCAGTTGAAATCAGCAATAAACTATGCTGGATTTCTTAATCTTAATCTTAGAAAATGCTATTTGCAGGGGCACCTAGGTGTGGCTCAGTTGGTTGAGCACCTGATTCTTGGTTTTGGCTCAGATCGTGATCTCATGGGTCACTCCTCTGGGCACGTAGTCTGCTGGAGATTTTCTCTCTCTGCCCCCTACCCCCGTTCACACACTCTCTCTTCCTCTCCCTCTCCCCCTCTCTTTCTCTAAAATAAATAAATAAATAAATAAATAAATAAATAAATCTTTTTTAAAAATACTATTTTCAGTGGGACTTTTAAAAGCTGTCTATTTTTACTAGTATATATTTTGAGGCACCCTTTCATATAACAGATAAATGCTGAAATCTCAGTGGCTTATCTCAATTATTTTTAATTTATGCCCTGACCAAATAGCAGCATGGTGGGGTGGGGGAGGGGGTAATTCCCTTTGCAGGGATTCAGGACCCAGGCTGATGAAGCCTCTGCCATCTTTAAACATAGCTTCTACAATCAACTCAGTCATTAGGTATCCAACAACAAGGCAAAGGAAGAGAAAGAGTAGAGGAACATGCAAGAAGTTATTATAGGCTAGGCTTAGACATGGCATATATCATATTTACACTCCATCAGCCAGCACTCAGACTTCCAGCTTTAACCTAAGTCAAGAAAGGATGGAAAATTTGTGCCAAGGAGAAAGGGGAAGTGGATTTTGCTAAATTTAGCTAGTCTCTGCTTCAGTCTTCTCTTTTAGCCACTAAATGTTTTCCTTTTGCTCCCACATACAGAACTCGTTCTTCCATTCCACTAAAGTTTTGCCCAGTCATTGAATCCAGCAAGAAGTCCAGTATCTTCTGGCAATGCAAAACCTGTCTATTAAGTCCAAATGTGGCATATTTACATTACATATTTACATATTCCCTTCCCTACTTCCAACCCATACATATCCCCAATCACAAAGGTAGTGAAAAATAAGATAACCACAATAAAATCTTCTACTTAGAAAAAAAAAAAAAAAGCAACTGTGGCAAGAATTATTAAATCCTGCAGAGCAGATATTTTGAAGGGCCCCTACACATAAGGAGGGGGACATTTCTTGATTAGGCTCTGAGTTAAATTTCTTTGAACATCTCCCTTATCCAGTTTTCTCCCTGGCCCCTTCCTCCACCCTATCGAAACTTCTTTCTTGATCACTATCACCATATCTGAAGTTGGTGTGGGAGATCAGAGTTTCTTTTGAGACTGCAGAAGCTTTGGTAGTCCAATTCCCACTTCAGTAGGAAGGCCATACCCTTAATCTGATTTTTGTCATGGACCATTGGACCCTCCAAAGCTAATTTAATTTTATTTCTTATTTTTAGAAGTGTAGTGACAGCCACCACTTTTTTCATCCCTTTCAACTCCCAAATCTCTGGACTTTCTTCATTGTCTTTGATTTCTTGAGCCAGGCCTCAAAGTAGGATACATCACTTCCGCTCACAATCTGTGGGCCCGTGAACCAGACATCAATCAGGAGACCCCACCCAACTTCAAGAAAAGCTTAGAAATGAAGTCTAGCTGTGGACTCAATGCAGAAAGGAAAACCAGTTTGGTTAGCAGCTAGCCAATATCAAACTATTAAATTTGAAGGATTGTTATGATTTGGAGAATGGAGTTTCATTTGGTTTTATTTTAAGATTTTATGACAGAGATGGTGATGATGACAAGAAAGCCTCAGAACTTCTGTGAAATATGAGAATTCTATTTTCTGAAAACTCTTGCTCTTATATTAATAGCAAGATTTCTAAAAGTAAGAAATAAGAAATAGTATAATTTTGAAGAATCAAAAGTTCACTCTGCCATGGGTTTTTTTTGGCAGAGGTGTAGAGTCCTCATGCTTCTTGTCCATCTTCCCCAGTACACTCTTAGCTCATGAGAGGGAATTTGCACTGTTATAGACCCACACCAATCTTGGTAAATTCCAGACTCGGGGAAATAGAAGAGGATATAAATACATTTTTATGAATTTTTAAGAAATTAACTAATAATTCATAACATCACTGAGATCAACTATGTGTCCTTAATGAGATGTTTAAGCATTAGAAGAAACATGTTTCTTATGCCAATAGAGTTTTTCTTTGGTGAAAATTCAAGATCATTGAGTTAAATTATCTTTTTAATTTATGTATGCATTATTAGTGCACAGAATTTTTTTATGCAGAAATCCCAGGATGTTCTTAGGATGAAGACAGAGGCTGCAAGGTGTTGGTATCTACTGTATCAAGTTCCAAGATAAGTTTTCCCATCTACACACCACAGATTACAGCTCCTGGTAGTATTTTAGCTGAAAGGATGATTTGGGACAAAGATAAAAATGTGAGCTTACTGGGAGGCTCCACATACAAATAGATTTTTCCTGATGGCTAAAGATAGAACTGAGAGCAGGAACTAAAATATTGCAAGTCTATCTCCAGAATTCCTTGATGGAGGTTTCCCAGGACAAATCAACAAGTAGTAAGATTTGTCCATATATTTTTGAAGGAATAACTTAGGTAATTCTTTGTTTTAACCTGCAATTATTATTTTAACCTCTTCATTATTAGTTTTAATATCTAATAGGTGACCTAAGACAATAGCTTCATTGTGAACCACCTTAGGGTTATTATCACCCTGTTGTGGACTGACAGTTTGTGTCTTTCCCCCTCCAAATTCATATGTTGAAATACTAATACCCAATGTAGTGGTATGAAAAAGTGAGGCCTGGGGCACCTGGGTGGCTCAATTGGTTAAGCGGCTGCTTTCAGGTCAGGTCATGATCCCGGGGTCCTGGGATCGAGCCCCACATCTGGCTCCCTGCTCAGCAGAGAGCCTGCTTCTCCCTCTCCCTCTGCCTGCCACTCTGCCTACTTGTGCTCTCTATCTGTCAAATAAATAAATAAAATCTTTAAAAAAAAAAAAAGTCAGGCCTTTGGGAGGTGATTAGGTTATGAGAGTGGAGCCCTCATGAATGAGATTAATACCCTAAAAGAGACCCCACAGAGTTCTCTCGGCCCTTTCAACATGTGAGCACATAGCAAGAAGACTGAAGTCTATGAAATGGGAAGCCACTCTGACCAGATACTGAATCTGTCAGCACCTTGATGGTAGACTTCTGAGCTTCAGAAACATGAGAAATAAGCGTTCTTTGCTTAAGCCACCAGTTTAAGGTAATTTGCCTAAATGGACTAAGGTATATCCACAGTAGTCGGGCTTTTGTCTGCGGACATTTGTTTTTCTTCTAGTCATTAAAGCCTGGATTCTATCATCCATTTAATTTTATCCTCATTATACGTTTTATTTTCACTAGTTACCACAGACTTAATGATTCCAAATATATAGTTCTGTCAGCTCAGGACATTTGCAATAAGCATTTTTTCTTCACCTTGATTATGGCATAGAAAACCTTTAGAGAATTACACAAAACCTATAATATTTATTCCATTTTTAATCCATCCCTCCAAATTAATGGTTTCTATTAATTACACAACAAAGCCCGAAAGGGGGTAAAGTGGAGGGTGCAGTGTTTTTCATCTAAAGATGCACTGCTGTAAGAGTTGTTAAACAGTTGAGCCAGATTTTAATGAATTCTGAGATAGGTTTTAATTAGGTTTGACATATGAACTGAATTGTTCTACAGTACCCTATACATGAAGGGTTCTTTTTAAAACTAAAACCTAGAATTATTATATGTAACTAGTGTTATAAATGAGAAGATATGAATGGCACATTTTTGGTGCCAGGAGAATACTAATTCAGACCTCACTCCCCACAGGCTTCTAGCTCCCAGTGGTGGCCGGGATTTGCTTCATGGGACATAATTTTCCCAGGGCAGGCCCAATTTGTATCTATTGACCTGACATAATTACAATAACTTCCTCTTTCAAACTGGTTGCCATCTGCTAGCTGCACCGTGTTTCACAAGAGTTACCGTGTGGATATCCAATCAGTAAACAAAAGGTACAAGAACCATATATCTGCTGTTATTCTACTGGTAATTTAAGTTCCAATTAATTTAAATTTCTAGATGTACATGGTTTTTATATTTTGTATAGTTCCTCAAAATATTCTACATGTGCCTATTGACATATCCAGCTTGACCTGAGAGGTGGTAAATAGTCTTAGTAAGCACACAGTTCAGGTAAACTTAATCGACAACAATGCTATAAATGAACCAATGGTGTCAACTTTTATGAGAGCACATGACTTGTTAATTAGCCAACAGATAAATGACTCGCTTTAAAGGAGAAATTTATCTGGCTTATTGAACAATGAGATAGAATTCCTGTAACTCCTTTAATTCAATACCAAAGAGACGGAATGAGGTTACTTTAAAATATCGCTCTACCCCACACTTTTAAAAGCACTCAGACAAAAACTCAAAGTTGTTTTCAAGGTTGCCTGATAATGTTTTGTCAGAAAAAAATGAAAGCGGTCTGGTTCTTGAAGAAAAACCTAATTTTAATCCATAAACCAAATTAACAACTTGAAAAATTACACGCAAAGGTGTATTGTCGAAGGACTAAAAGACTAGCAGATACCATGATGGAGCCGAAAATGTGACCTGGCAGAGTCTCTACTCAATAGGAAATTACAGGGTAGGTAAATATATTCCCAGACACATCACCGTCTACTTCAGCATTATAATACTTATTATCATAATACATACAAATTTGTAGACATGCCACGTAACCAGCATTATTAGAAAAGAAAGGTCTGGTCCAATTGAAATGAATGGTCTAAATTGGGCTATGGTTAGGATTCCTCTGCCTCAGGGGTCAGTACACATTCCCTCTAAAGATTAAAACAGTAATATTCTAGGCAATATGTGGTGTTTCTGCCATTGCAGCATGATAGCAGCCATACACGATATATAAATGATTTGATGTGACCGTGTTCCAATAAAACTTTATTTATGGACACAAATTATTGTGTATAAATTCACATGCCATGAAATATTATTCTTCTCTTGATCTTTTCCAACCATCAAAAAAATGAAAAAAATCACTCTTAGTCTATTATTCAAAAACAGGTGGTGGGAGCGCCTGGGTGTCTCAGTCGTTAAGGGTCTGCCTTCAGCTCAGGTCATGATCTCAGGGTCCTGGGATCGAGCCCCGCATCGGGCTCCCTACTCTGCGGGAAGCCTGCTTCTCCCTCTCCCACTCCCCCTGTTTGTGTTCCCTCTCTCGCCGTGTCTCTCTCTGTCAAATAAATAAAATCTTTAAAAAAATGAAAACAAAAACAAAAACAGGTGGTGGCTGGGATTTGCTCCACGGGACATAGTTTTCCCAGGACAGGCCCAGTTTGTATCTATTGACCTGGCATAATGACCAGTAACTTCCTCTTTCAAACTCAAAATGTTCTGTTATGGACAATAAATTATATGGTCACCCTAGCTATGGTGAAAATGTATTGAAACAAAAAAACCAACAAAGCATGTGACATATCCAGGTTTACCGTGGAAGTACATTATAAAAAGCATTTTCCTTATAAATGTCAATAAATTAGCATTATCGAGTGTGTTGTTACCTGACGTACACCGTGTACATTTGAAAGCATAATTGAATAAATGAAGGAAAAGTATTCAGCAGCTAAAGAAAGGAACCCAGGTTGAGAAAACTGCATACAACAGATAATAATTAGGTTTGTCTGAGATGAGCTGAATTGGTATTCAGAAGAACAAGGAGAAATGAGACATAAATTGAGCAATCCCTCTATTTTTACATTGACAGAATATTATTCATGAAATGCCATGTTTTGACATAGGTCAAGCAGTCCTGTATAATATCTGGAAACATTACTGAAGATAATAAGGTGAAGCTTGACATAGTAAGCTAAGGAAAAAAGTTTGGCCCGAAGTTGTTTTATTATTATTATTGAAGTATAGTTGAAATACAATGTTTTATTAGTTTCAAGTGTACAACATATTGATTCAACAATTCTATACACTACTCATTGCTCACCGTAATAAGCATAGTCACCATCTGTCACCATACAACATTATACAATATTATAGGCAATATTGCTTAAGCTGTATTTTTCATCTCCCTGACTTACTTTATAACCGAAAGTTGGTACTTCTTAATCCCCTTTATCTTTTTTGCCCATCCCGCACCCACTCCCTTCTGGCAAGCATCAATTTTTTCTCTGTATTTAAGAGTTTGGTTTTGTTTGTTTGTTTGTTTGGGCTTTTTTTTTTTTTTTTTTTAGATTCCACATATAAATAAAAGCATATGGTATTTGTCTTTCTTTGTCTGACTTATTTCACTTAGCATCATACCCACTAGGTCCATCCATGTTGTCATAAATAGGCCTGAAACTGTTTCTCATGAGTTCAGTGAGCTAAAAACTGGAGTACTAGACACATAACAGATAAATAACAGAAAGCAAGTCTTTTTGGAAGTCTCACACATCAAGAGTATTTTCATCCCAAGACTGCATAATTAATTCAGCTCTGATTTTTCAACCTAATGTAAAGATACTTCTTCCAGTCCCAGTATTCTGCAATCACATTTGCTGGTCAGACCCAAGGCACTATTAAATTTTCCCGAGGAAGGTTTCATTTGTCACTAAAAATGACCAATAATGACAACAAAAACTTTAGGTTGACCGCCACAATTTCATCAGGAGGATGCACAATTCAAAGAACATATTTTCTTCTTCCAGCTCATAGGTTAAGACATGCCATGGCAGATAAAAGCAACATTTTGTACTCCATGAAGACAGGAAATAATAGCCATATTTAAGGAAAAGCATACTATGTGGTCTTGTAACCTGTGGTAAAAACTCATCGACAATCCCATGCAGTATCATGATAACTCTATAACATGCCCTTTCTCTCCGGTGTTTAGACCAGTACAACCCTGCAAAGCAGTTTGCTAATAATGAGGAGAAAGAATTTCTGTCATAACTTCTCTCCCACATCCTTTTATTTATTTTTCTCTTCATCGAAGCACCAGGCTCCATCGCTACCTATCATACAGGGAGCAGAGTCTGAGAAACCCAGCCTAATTCAAGGTCATCATGGACCAAGAGGGCTAAAAACCACAGCTCCCTGTACAAACTGCATTATACTAGTTCTAAGACTTCATTCTTTCCTGACTGTAAATTTACCCTATGTTTTAAGGAAACCATGCTTTAACAGCAATGGAATTAATCACATATGCCTTCATAGAAGTATAGTATGAAGAAAAGACATTTAAAAACATAAACTGAGGGGAGCGGGTGGTGCCTGAGTGGCTCAGTAGGTTAAGTGTCTGCCTTCAGCTCAGGTCATAATCCTGGGGTCCTGGGATGGAGCCCCACTTCAGGCTCCTTGCTCAGTGGGGAGCCTGCTTCTCCCTCTCTCTTTGCCCCCGCCCCCGCTCATGCTCTCTCTCTCTCTCTCAAGTAACTAAATAAAATCTTAAAAAAAAATAACATGAACTGATAAATCAATAAAAGAGAATCAATCCCCATGATAGATGAGGGAATAAGATTTACAGCTCAATCAAAAGACATGGAAAGGATGAGCAAGACACAAAGACAGCATCTGGGCAACTCATTCCATAGCTGGGAATAATTTACACTAAAGCGACCATTTCCTCCACTTCAGATCTTCCAGTACATTCTGCTGAAGTGCCCAGATATTGGTGTCTAATCCCTACCAGCAGATGTCTCCATTCACTGACTTCCTGATATGATGAATAGGCAGGGGACATGTACTTGGAAAACCATTCACACTAGAAGCTGATCTCAGTGAATCTTACTTCCTATTTTGATCCACTTTTAAGTGTTAAAAATATTTATTCCTGGCATCAGAAGGAATGTACTGATGGCACTACTTAAAGTCAATTTATGTAAGCAAACATGTTTTTAAGTGAAAGTTAAATTTAGCGTAAAAGTCAAAGTTTAATAAAATGAACTTTTCAAAGTCTGTCACACACACACTTGGTTATTAAAATTTTAGAACATCTTATGTCTTTTTGCTGACCTCTTTGAGTATTTTTACATAAGATTTCCAATTAACAAAACCATGCTTTTTTTCTTAAAGTTTGAAGGCTAAAACTTGATGTTGGCTTAGAACAAGGATATAACAAAATCTACTTCCTTTTCTTGGACTTCCTTAATTGTAAGACAAATTTATGAATTTTTTTCCTTGAGCATGAGTTTGCGTATCATATAATCTAGATTAAAACATCTACAATAAGGTCAACTTCTATAGAATAATGGTAGTTAATATTTTGGGATGTTTATCGAATGTAGGCTATTTGCTACATATTTCACACTTAATTCTCATATATTCTTCACAGTAACCCAATGACATAAAGACTGTTATTTTGCCCATTTTGCAAATGGGGAATCCGAGGCACAGACAGATGAAACAACCTATCCATGACTGATGGGTGGAACTCGGTTTAAAACAAGGTGACCAGATTTCAGAGTCAGTGCTTTCAACCATCACTGTATACTACCTTCCTGCATTTTGCTTTTAAAACAACCTATTTGCAAATCTTAAAACTCTAGGACATTACAGTGACTGCTAGGATTCACTGAAATATACGAGAGCATGAACCATCTGTGTCAAATCTGTGTACGAATTGTCATTTACACGAAACTCATTACATTTACCCTATTTGATAAACAGACACCAATTAATTTCATTTAGGTATTGAATCAATGTAACTTCCTATTACTGAGAGCCGCGGGACAAATTGCAACTATTGGCACTTCTATCACGCATCCCTCTTGAGGAATGCATTCATTACTTTCACACTCTATCGAGGTCATGGGATTTCAGGAGAGTCCCTTGTTCTTGTCTATCTTTTGAATCTATTGCTGATATCAGGAAACTATTGGCTGAAATTTTATAAAAATTACAGGGTTACTACTTCAGCAACACTTCCATTATGTGTGACTTTTCAGGTCAACATCTACAGAGAACACAAACAAGGAACTTTCACTTACAAGATTTCGGGTTGCAGGAAGAATATGGTTCAGAAGGGTCACTGAGTTTATCCCATCAATAACTTGAGATGGAAGAATGTGTATTTGAAGCTTTATTAAGGGATCAAATCTAAAATGATTTTAAATTTAAAACCAGAGTACCAATGTCCCACCTCTGAATCTCATTCATCTTGTCTAATCATGACCTTTGGTAAAAGTATAATTTTAAGGCAAGATACTGTATTAAAATATCCTCCAAATAGGTAATTCCTTTTTGTAGTCTCATTTTAATGTTATTTAAAAAGTGAAGAAGGTAGCTTTTTCCCTAGAGCCTCCAGAAAAGAAGGCAGTCCTGCTAAACCTTGATGTTAGCCCAGTAAGACCCATTTTGGACTTCTGACCTCCAGAACCATAAGGAAATAAATCTGTATTATTGCACTTGTGGTAATTTGATACGGCCTTAATAGGAGACTAATACAACATCCAATTCCATTCCCTTTCTATTGTCCTCACCCTTATATATCTATATTTAAAGAGAAAGAGAAGAGGGGGAGAGAAAGAATAAAAGAAGCGACAAGTTTTCATAGTTGGGCATATGTTAATAACTATTCTTACTAAGTATATTTTAGTTTCCTTACGGCAACTGCTTTCACTTTTGTCTGTTAAATAATATGCAATCTTAAAGAGGAAAGACTCTAAAAATTAAAGTTAAACGGACTTTAAAAATTCAAGTTAATAAATCCTTCTTTTGGATTAATTAACTACACAAATAGAGAGCAGAGTGCAAATCAGTTTGGGCCTCCTGTAGGATGCTATTAGAGAAAAAAATGTTGCTGTCATTTTCACTAGAACGAGATATAATTTTGTTTCTGTCTGCTCACTCAGTTTGTAATACATAAGAACTCAGACACCATTGTGTTTGAGTAATGACTTAATGCATTACCTAAAAACACAATAATGGAAAATTCTGATAAATTAAACCAATATCTATTGAAATTAGAATTTAGGAAAAATGCTCCCATGTGATAATTACAAAATAAGCTGTTGCTAGCGGTAAACTTTACCTCTTATATCATGAGGGCAATTAATGGTCCTGTTGAAATAATTTTATAGCTATAAAATGTAATTGCATTTTGTTAACCCAATATGAACCTTTTTCTTGAATGAAAAAAATAAGTTCAGAATGCTAGTTTCCTTGTTTTGCTTCTAGCCAAAGGACTAGCTGGTTAATAATTACATGTTGCCTGATTAAGAAGCTCTATTACTCTTTTTATTCCAGTACTAAATTTCAATTTACATCAGTTACCAATAGTCACAATCAGATAAATGAAAGCCAAAAGCACCTTTTTTTTCCCTAGGACCAAGCATTTGAAAAGGAGTTAGGTTGATAATAATAAGTCCCTATAATTTTTAGTCTCCTTTTCTTCTAGTAACTTTTCCAACCATTCTATATTTAGAGCAATTTCCTGTAAAATAATTAAATTTTACTGTAATAAAAGGCTTTCTTTTCTAGACATGGAAATCTTTTGACAGGTGTTCATTCTATTATGGGAGTCTTAACTTTTGAAATTATTAACCTTTAAAAATGCTTTAAGCATTGAAACAATGGGATACCGCTATATGCCTATTAGAATAGCCAAAATCCAAAATATTGACAACATCAAATGCTAGCAAGAATGTGGAGCAATAGGAACTCTGACTCATTGCTGATGGGAATGCAAAATGGTACATCCACTTTGGAAGAAAATTAGATAGTCTCATACAAAATCAAACATACTTCTAACATATGATCCAGCAATTGTGCTCCTTGCTATTTTCAAAGAAATTTGAAAACTTCCATGAAAAGACATAGAAGGATCTTAAATGCATATTGCTAAGTGAAAGAAGCCAATCTGAAAAGACTACATACTGTATGATTCCAACTATATCACATTCTGGAAAGGGCAAAACTATAGAGACAGTAAAAGGATCAGTGGCTGCCAAGGGTTAGGATAGAGATAAGGATGAATAGGCAGAACACAGAGGATCTTTAAGGCAGTGAAACTATTCTATATGATACTACAATGGAGGATATGTGTCATTATCCATTTGTTCAAATCCACAGAATGTACACCAAGAGTGAACATTAATGTAAACTATGGACATAGGGTAATAATAATGTGTCAAGGTAGGTTCATCAACTGTAATAAATGTACCATGGTTGTGCAGGATATTGATAAAGAAAGAGATTGTGTGTGGGGGGGGTGGTCAGGGGGAGATGGGATTTATAGGAACTCTCTGTATATTCTGCTCAATTTTGCTGTGAAGCTAAAACTGCTCTAAAAAAATAAAGGTTCTTAATTTAAATAAAATGCCTTAAACTGCACTGTGATTGTCTGGGTCAAAAATGGCAACAGCAGGGGCGCCTGGGTGGCTCAGTCTAATAAGCATCTACCTTCAGCTCAGTACATGATCCCAAGTTCCTGGGATTGAGCCCCGTGTAGGGCTCCCTGCTCAGTGGGGAACCTGTTTCTCCCTCTCCCTCTGCTGTAAATAAATATATGTAAGTATTTAAATGCCTTACAAAGTTTAATCTGTTTAATTATTTTAATGATGGGTGCAGATCACTGACATTGTCCCGTATTAAACACCCTTGCTTCTTGGGGGATCCTATGCAAATGTTTACTTAATAAACATTCCTACAGTACAAAATTAGTAGATGTATTCTAATTTAGAGAATGGAATTTTTTCATTATTTAGCTAGTATTGTTAATACCATAAGGCTCCACTAAGACATTTTTCTTTTCTGCTTAGAGAATAGTATCTTCAATGATTGGTCCTTTTATAACAGTTGGTTACATTCCCTCAAGTCAACTTGTATGGAAGCCAAAACAACACAATGTATGACTATGAAGAATAATTTCCTAACAGCATTCTGAATGTAGGACACCAATGATTAGTTTGAATCATTTTCAGTCTGCTACAATGTTCTTCGAAGAAATATTTATCCAGTGCACTCCCACATCATTCAAACCCTGTATTGTTAATTGTTTTGCTTCAAAGTCAAATAATTTGATAGGATATCAAATAACTATAAACAAAGGCAAATTAGAAAAAACAAAATCAATTCTCAAACTGTCAAAGTAACTATCATTAAACTACTATTAAAAAGTATGCAACTTAATTGCGCAACACACATGCATGCACACACACAATAGATTAAAGGAAAACTAGTATTTATTATACTGTTTAAACTAAAAAAAAAAAAAATGCAAGAAAAAGGAATTGAAAATACAGCTACCTAGATTTCCAAGGAGTCTTTGAGGAAGTAAGTGAGGTACATTGCTAAGGGCATTAACACTTTTGTTGTCATTACCCACCATAATGATAATTTCTGAAACAGTATCCTAGCAGCAGACAAGAAATGTTCTTCTCAAATGAGCTTAATTTATTCCTTGACTGGATCTAACAATGCAATCAAGCTACTAATGGCGCCAGATACAAAAACTTTTCTACATGCAAGTAGAAAATGAAAGTAAATACTGTATTTAATCTAGAAGCTAAACACAAACTACTTGTTCAAATCAAAGAGATTTGGGCACTGGGTTGCCGAGAGAGACAGAATAAACAAAAAGCATTTTTTTACAAATTTCTTTTTTTCCTTTCTTTTTTTTTTTTCCCCATAGCTTAGCTCAGTTACTGTTCAATCTCAAAACAACCCCCTTAACAATAGCACAAGATAATTGAGTTACAAATAGATGTAAAACAGTGGGAAGTAGTATATCACCATATGTGGCTTTTACAAATTGTGCAGAATGACTTCATTATTAGCACACAGCTTTCTCCATGATCATTATAAATCATTTCATTCATAGAGGTAATAATAATGGCTTATGATATTATCCCCTCGTCCATTGTCACAGCTGTCCTATAGGGCTCAGCAGATGAAGAAAAAATCTAACAGATTTGTATCTTTCCTTTGGCTGTATATTCATAGCAATCTGCACTCAAAACGTTTTATAGGGACACCTGGGTGGCTCAGTCAGTTAAGCATCTACCTTCACTCAGGTCATGATCCCTGGGATTGAGACCCAGGATGGGCTCCTTGCTCAGCGGGGAGCCTGCTTCTCCCTCTGCCTGCAGCTCCCGCTGTTTGTGCTCTCTCTCTCTCTCTAACAAATAAATAAATAAAATCTTTAAAAAAGGTTTTATAAAAGCAAGAAAACATAAGACTCCCCCCAAAAGATGCTATTAAGAGATCAATACACATTTGTAAAAAACGATTGACCAGGATTATTTGAGCCAGTTCAGCCACTCATTTAAAAAACCTTGAGCTCTATATGTTGTGTTCAGGGTAGAAAGGAAGGTAAAAATAAATATTATTATTTATTATATTATATACATTATATACATTTCTCCCCTCGTTGAGCACCTACCATGTGCCAGGTACTCTGTGAGACTTGCCTCTCTTGATCCTCACAACAACCCTGGGAGAGAGACTACTGACATCACACAGATAAGAAAGCTGAGCCTCGGGGCGCCTGGGTGGCTCAGTTGGTTGAGCAACTGCCTTCGGCTCAGGTCATGATCCTGGAGTCCCAGGATCGAGTCCCACATTGGGCTCCCTGCTCAGCGAGGAGCCTGCTTCTCCCTCTGACCCTCCTCCCTCTCATGCTCTCTGTCTCTCATTCTCTCTCTCGCAAAAAAAAAAAAAAAAAAAATCTTAAAAAAAAAAAAAGAAAGCTGAGCCTCTGCTATGAGTCATAGAGACAAGAGTGAACCTAGATCAATTTTGTTCCAGATTCTGTTGGGATTAATGTAGAGCATGAAATCAGCCATAATGCGTGGCTTGCGAAAATGTCACACGGAGGCCCAGCTGAGGGCAGGGAAGCTTTCGGAGAAGGGCGTGGGCCTTTGGAAGGCCGAGGCCTGCAAGACCACTCTGCCCATGGAATGCCAAGGGGAGTTGCCTTCCCCGAAGCTTTGTTTTTTAAATTTTTTTAATTAACATATAATGTATTATTTGTTTCAGAGGTACAGGTCTGTGATTCATCAGTCTTACACAATTCACAGAACACACCCACCCCCAAGCTTTCTTAGCCCAAACAGCCGCCCTGTGATCTAAGAGAGTAGCATTGTGCCCTAGGCTATGTTTAGCAGAATCCGTAGAACACGCAGATTAGCATATCATATCATTCCGGTAAACAGATCCTCCCTACTGAAACAGTAAGTTTCAGTAAGACCCCCCTTGTCACACATCACGTGCTTGAGAAACAATGATAAGGATTTGTGATTATCCCGAAGGACTGATAAAGGAGGGAGCAAAGAAGAGCAAAAGGTCTTCGTCTCTGAGCGTTGACCCCCTTGCCTTCTCCTCTCTTTCACAGCAAGATTTGGAGTCATCTTTCATCCGCCGGTATAGGGATTGCTGGCCATTCCCAGCAAAATACCACTTGGCACTTTCCATCTCCATCCCTAACATGATCCACCTTAATTAAATTGGGAAGAAGATGCGAATTGAAAAGTTAATACCTAGCATTTTTACGCAGAGATAGCACTTGTGAGGCCAGGCTACTGGTAATTCAGTGCAGGACTCTCCTCACACTTCCAGGGCGGGTTCTGGCTCCAGGCAGTTAGCACTCAGCTCAGTGCTTCTAAAACTGTGGTGAAGAATCTTTTTTGTTGTTTTAATTTCCAATCTGTTGCACACCACTACTTTGTGAAATGCAATAAAAATAAATGACAAAGGGTGCCTGGGTGGCTCAGTTGGTTAAGCGACTGCCTTCGGCTCAGGTCATGATCCTGCCAGGATCGAGTCCCGCATTGGGCTCCCTGCTCGGCAGGGAGTCTGCTTCTCCCTCTGACTCTCCTCCCTCTCATGTGCTCTCTCTCATTCTCTCTCTCTCTCAAATAAATAAATAAAATCTTAAAAAATAAATAAATAAATAAATAAATAAATAAATAAATGACAAAAACAGAGTAAAAATATGAAGCAAGATATACGGAAAATAAGCTCAATTACTTTATGAATAGATTTCACAAATCAGCCCACTGATCCCATGCCGAGAAATAGCAGCAACGTTAAAGTGCTGGAAAAGTGTTTAAATGTCCGCTCTCAACTTGCGTTCTGGTTGTTGACTGGCCCACAGACCACACAGAGAGGAGCGCTAAACTCTGTGGCGCCTCTATCATTTGTTTCTCCTCTGTCTGGAAGCACACTCAACCAGTGCCCAAATTTCAGGGCTTCCCAAGTTTGGGGGCATTATGTTTGGAAACAGGGAAATTTTCCAATTTACCCAAATGCTGCTGATTGAAAGTAAATGGAAACATTCTGCCTTTTTTCAGTCATTTTCACAATAACACCACCCAATATGTTGCAATGACCCACATACTCTGGTTTGTGTGCCCCCTCCCCCCCAAAAAGTCATTAAATGGTTTCTGAGGAAACATTTCCTGTACTGATTTCAACAGTGGACAATCTACTCCCTATGTTTTTACTTTTAAATGAAACCATTGAATGATGCTTTGACATAAAATTAACCTTTAAAAAATCAAGAATTTTCAATGTATCCTATATTCTTGTTACTTTGAAGTTGGCATCTGGCCTCATTATGCCTTTAACAGTTTTCAGTTCCAGTCATCAACAAAGTACTTTAACATATTTGGGCGAAAATGCCAACAGTAAATGCTGTGCAGGAAGGTAATATATGCTTCCTGTCAGCGCATACACACAGACCCTATTCTGACCATATGCTAGCAAAGTCCATTTTTGCGAGCAGTTTCCTATCAACACTTAAAAAAAAAAAAAAAAAACACATAATGAACTAGGTGATATGAATAAATCCCACATCAATTATAACATTATATACATTAAGACCCTCGGTCTTCTTTTATAAGCCTGACTGCTAATTGACATAAAATTTAGATTTACATAAAAATATCTTCATAATCATAGTACCATTTTTATTGAAAATGTAGAACACTTAGAAGGACACAAATAAAATAGCAGTCAACTTCTACGTGACTTTTTCTTCCTTGAGTGAACATTGATAGAGCCGATGATTATGCTTCTTTTGGAGTAATGTGCTTTCTCTTTGGTTGTGTTTCTAGATAAGTGGAAAAATATATCAACAAATGGGAGTAAAATTTAAATTTCAGAACTTAAATAGAATTTTAGTTGGGTAGTTTCATTATCACACATTTCATCATTCCAGATAATCAGATTTTCATCCATTAAAATCCCAATATTGAACATCAATGGATTTTATTTTCTTTTAAGATTTTATTTATTTATTTGACAGAGAGACTGGGGGGGAAGAGCACAAACAGGGGGAGTGGCAGGCGGAGGGAGAAGTGGGAAGCCTGATGCGGGACTCAATCCCAGGAATGGAAGGCAGATGCTTAACCAACTGAGCCACCCAGGCGCCCCACCAATGGATTGTAAAAGAAAACAGGGGAAGAGAAAGAATGTGAAATAATGTTGCAATTTTACTTTGCAATAAGATATATGACCAAATATGTAATAACAAAAATTAAAAATAAAATTGAACTTTGCAACATGAAATAAGAATGTAGGACTCTAGGAGTGCCTGGGTGGCTTAGTCAGTTAAGCATCTAACTCTTAATCTCAGCTCAGGTCTTCACCTCAGGGTTGTGGGTTCAAGTCCCAATTTAAAAAAAAGGTAGGACTCTACCTTCTTCTTCTTCTCCTTCTTCCTCTCCTTCTTCCTCTTCTTCTTTTTCTTCTTCTTCTTCTTCTTCTTCTTCTTCTTCTTCTTCTTCTTC